>NC_133512.1:2107500-2407500 GCF_049354715.1 Callithrix jacchus
TTAACAATATATTGACTTTGATATATCCAAAATGTTATCATTTCGACATGGAATCAATAGAAAATATTACTAATGAGATATATTCTTTTTTTTTTTAATTTTTTATTGGATTATAGGTTTTGGGGTACATGAGCAGAGCATGCAAGACAGTTGCGTAGGTACACACATGGCAGTGTGCTTTGCTTTTCTTCTCCCCTTCACCCACATTTGGCATTTCTCCCCAGGCTAATTTCTTATTTGATTCCATTGTGGTCAGAGGAGATGCTTGATATTATTTCAAGTTTTTTGAATGTTTTAAGAATTGTTTTGTGACCTAACATATGGTCTGTTCTTGAGAATGATCCATGTGCTGAGAATAATATGTATCAGCCTTTGGATGAAATGTTCTGTTAGGTCCATTTGGTCTACTGTGCAGATTAAATTCAATGTTTCTTGTTGAGTTTCTGTCTAGGAGATCTGTCCAATGCTGAAAGTGGGGTGTTGACATTTCTAGCTACTACTATGTTGAATTCTGTCTTTTTAGCTCTATTTATATTTGTTTCACCTATCTGGGAGTTCCAGTGTTGAGTATATGCATCATTATACCCTGGTGCTGGATTGACTGCTGTATCATGTATGATGACCTTTTTTGTCTTTTCTTACAGTTTTTGTCTTGAATTCTCTTTTGCTTTATACAAGTGTAGCTACTCCTGCTCTTTTTTTGATTTCCATTTGCCTGGAATCTCTTTTTTTATTCCTTTGATTTCGGTCTATTTGTATCTTTTTAGGTGAAGTACGTTTCTTGTAGGCAACAGATCATTGCTTCTTGTTTTTTTCTTTTTTCTTTTTTTTTTTTTTGAGATGGAGTTTTGCTCTTGTTACCCAGGCTAGAGTGCAATGGCGTGATCTCGGCTCACCACAACCTCTGCCTCCTGGGTTCAGGCTATTCGGCTGCCTCAGCCTCCTGAGTAGCTGGAATTACAGGCACGCGCCACCGTGCCCAGCAAATTTTTTGTATTTTTAGTAGAGATGGGGTTTCACCATATTAACCAGGATGGTCTCGATCTCTTGACCTTGTGATCCACCTGCCTTGGCCTCCCAATTCTTGTTTTTTTTTTTTCATGCATTCAGCCACTCTGTGTTTTAACCGGAGAGTTTAGTCTACTTATATTCATTGTTATTATTGATAAGTAAGGACTTCCTCCTGCAATTTTGTTATTTTTTTTCTGGTTGTTGTGTGATCTCCTTTCCTTCCTGTCTTCCTTTTCATGAAGGTAACTTTCTCTGGTGATATGCTTTAATTTCTTGCTTTTTATTTTTTGTGTATCTCTTGTATGTTTTTGATTTGAGGTTACCACAAAGCTTGCAAATACTGTCTTAATACCCATTATTTTAAATTGGTGACTGTGTAACCCTGATTGAATGAACAAAAAACAAACATGCAAAAATAAAATTCTACACTTCAACTTCATTATCCTGTTTTTTTTGTTTGTTTTTGATTGTTATCATCCCCCTGCTTTTTAACTTTTGTTGTTTCCCTTTATGTCTTATTGTACTATGCCTTGAACATTTTTTGTAGTTATTATTCTTGAATGGTTCATCATTCTTTCTACTTAAGAGTAGTTTACCCATCACAATTACGGTGTTATAATATTTCTGTGTCCTTACTATTGCCAGTGCATTTTGTACCTTCAGATGATTGCTTCTTGCTTGTTAATATCCTTTTCTTTCAGACTGAAGAGCTCCTTTAGCATTTCTTGTAGAATAGTTCTGGTATTGAGGAAATCTCTCATTTTTTGTTTCTCCTTCATGCTGAAATGATATTTATGCCAGATGTACTATTGAAGGGTAAGGTGTTTTTTCCTTTAAATATTTTATGCCACTCTTTCCTGGCCTGTGAGATTTATTGAAAAGTCTGTTGCCAGATGTATTGGAGCTCTACTCTATGTTATTTGTTTCTTTTTTCTTGCTGCTTTTACAATTTTTTCTGTATCGTTGACCTTCAGGAGTTTATTAGATGCCTTGAGGAAGTCTAAATTGTGTTAAATCAGCCGTCACCTTCTTGTACTTGAATACTGATATATTTCTCTAGGTTTGGGAAGTTCTCTGTTATTACCTCTTTGAATGACCTTTCTACCCCCCACCCCACCTCCTCGTCAAGGTCAATACCTCTTGGATTTGCCCTTCTGAGGCAATTTTCTAGATCTTGTAGGCATGCTTCATTTTATTATTCTGTTTTCTTTGACTGTGTGTTTTCTTTTTTTTTTTTGACGGAGTCTTGCTATCTTTAACTTCACCAATTCTTTCTTCTGCTTGATCAATTCTGCTGTTCAGAGACTCTGATGCATTCTTTAGTAAGTCAGTTGCATTTTTCAGCTTCAGAATTTCTGCTTGATTCTTTTTAATTATGTCAATCTCTTTGTTACATTTATCTGATAGGATTCTGAATTCCTTCTCTGTGTTATCTTGAATTTCTTTGAATTTCCTCAACACGTCTGTTTTGAATTCTCTGTCTGAAAGGTCACATGTCTCTGTTTCTCTGGGATTGGTCCTGGTGCCTTATTTAGTTTGTTTGGTGACTTCTTGTTTTCCTGGATGATCTTAATGCTTGCAGATGTTTGTCAGTGTCTGGGCATTGAAGAGTTAGATATTTATTGTAGTTTTCACAGTCTGGGCTTATTTGTGCCTGTCCTTGAGAAGGCTTTCAGGTATTCAAAGGGACTTTAGCCCCAATCCCAATATCACTGTGGTTTCTGCAGTCTGGTAGAGGTATGGCCTTGGTAGTCTTTGGTAAGATCTAGAGGAATTCTCTAGAATACCAGTCAGAGACTCATGTTCTTTTCCCTTGCTTTCTCTCAAGCAAATGTAGTCTCTCTCTCTCTCTCTGTGCTGAGCCACCTGGAACTGGGCATTTGGTGATGGAAGCAGCCCTGTGGCCACCAACACTCTGACTGTATGGGGTCATACCTGAAGCCAGTGTAGTAATGGGTGTCACCCAAGGCCTGCTGTAATCACTACCTGGCTACCTTCTACGTTCACTCAATGCTCTAGTGTTCTATGATCAGCAGGTGGAGATGCCAGCCAGGTTTGTGTCCTTCCTTTCAGGATGACAAGAGCCCCCAGGCTCCAGTCAGGGACAGAGATTTTAGAAATTTACCTGATGTTCAATTCTGTTGTGGCTAAGCTGGCACTCAAACCACAGGACAAAGTTCTTCCTTGTCTTCCCCCATCGTTCCAGGCAGAGGAGCCTCTTCCTCTAGATACTACCACCACTGACCCACAGAAAGGTTCTGCCAGACCACTCACTGCCCATGTTCACTTGAAGTCCAAGGTCTCTTCAGCCAGAGGTCTGGGACTCACTCTTCAGGGCCATGGGCTCCCATCTGGCCCAGGGCAGGTTTGGAAATGGTGTCCAAGAGTCTAAGCCTGGACTTAGAGACCCCAGGAGCCTGTTTGTTGCTTTATGTCACTGTGGCCAAGCTGGTACCTAAGGTGCAAGACAAAGTCCCTTTTACTTTTCCCTCTGCTTTTCTCAAACAGAGTCTTTAAGCATAGCCACTGCGGCTGGGATGTGTTGGGTCACGTGTGTCATTAGCATGTCTTGGAGCCCAAGGCCCACTGTGTACTACCTGGGTATTGCTGCTGGTTATTCAGGGCCAAGGACTCTTTCATCAGCATGTAATGAATCCTACTAAGACTGGGTCTTTCCCTTGAAGGCAGCAGGTTGCCTTTTGGCCCAGGGTGTGTCTAGAAATGTCATTTGGGAGCTAGGTCCTGGAATGGGGGGCCCCATGACACTGCCTGGTGCACTATCCTGCTGTGGCGAAGGTGGTATCCAGGACACAAGACAAAGTTCTCTTTACTCCTCACTCTCTTCTCCTTAAGCAGAGGATAGAGTTACTTTCATTGCTGTACTGGCTGGGGTTGGGTAGGGATGACACAGGCACTCCCCTAGCCACCCGGGATTATGTCTTCCTAGCTCACATGCCACCCTAGTCCTCTAGCTCTAACCCAGCTTAGCATTAGGAGTTGCCTAGGAATTGCATACCTGTGTCCTAAACTGCTTTTCCTGTGTGTCTAGGATCCAAGAGCATTGTGGTTTGTGATGGTAAGTCTTGCTGAGAAACTCAAGTTTCCACCACTTGGATGGGCCATTCCCCTCTGTCTGGGTCTGGTCCAGGTGCTCCCTCCTTGCATGAGTGCTAACAGCCCACCATGGCTTTGCTCTATGTTGTATCACAGCAGCATCGGGTCAAGGTAAAGTCCCAGAGTCACTATGCTGTCTCCTCATGAAGTGTACAGACTCTCTACTGGGGTATGAGGGAGGGACGGCATCTGTGATTCAAGACTGTGTCTCTGAACCTCTTCAGTGATGTGAAGTTACCGTGGTTGCTCATGTGATTTTTGGTTGTACTGTGATATGAAGTTAAACCTACTTAAACTTCAGTGATGTGAAGTTACAACTAGGTCCTGTGGTTGCTCCTCTGATTCTGTGGCAGTACTTTTTTGTGGGCAGGTAGGTGTTAAAGTTTGGTGTTCCTGCCAGGAGGATGAAACCTGTCTGTAGGCGTCTGTTATGTCCTCTTGGTCTGCCTCCTAGGACTTAATTTAACCAAATAAATGAAAGATCTATACAAGGAAAACTATACAACACTCATGAGAAAAATTAAAGAAAACACACACACACAAACAGAAAGCTATTCCATGCTTATAGATGAGAAGAACATTGTTAAAATATCAGTACCACCCAAAGCAGTCTACAAACTCAGTGCAATCCCTTTCAAAATAATGAGGTTATTCTTCACAGAGATAGAAAAAACAAAATTTATATGGAACTACAAAAGACTCAAAATAGCCAAAGCAATCCCTAGAAAAAAGAACACAGCTGGAGGCATCATACTACTTGACTTCAAAATATATGACAAAGCTATAGTATACAAATCAACATGATACTGGCATGAAAAGCAGATACATAGACTGGTGGAACAGAGTATTGAAACCTAGATATAAATCTGTATGTTTATGGTCAACTCATGTTTGACAAACATGCCAAGAAAATACAATGAGGAATCAGTTTCTTCAATAAATGGTTCTGGGAAAATTGAGTAACAATATGCAGAAGAATAAATCCAGACTCCTGTCTCTTATAATATACAAACATCAAATCAAAATGGATTAAGAACTTGATTAAGACCTGAAAATACAGTAAGACATGAAACTATAAACTACTAAAGAAAACACTGGAGAAGCATTTTGGGAGATTGGTCTGGGCAGAAATGCACACACATAGACACACACAGACACACAGGCAAGCACACATACACACAGGCAAACACACATATACACACAGGAATATTATTTGGCCATAAAAAATGAAATCCTGTTATTTAAAGCTATTTGAATGGAACTGGGAGTCACTGTGTTAAGTGAAATAAGCCAAGCACTGAAGGACAAATATTACATGTTCTCCCTTATATGTGGAAGCTAAAAAAGTAGATATCATGATGACAGAGAGCAGAAGAGAGTCACCAGAGACCAGAAGGATAGGGGAAAGGAGGCATGAAGAGAAGTTGATTAATTGATACAAATATAGGGTGTGTACCCATTAATAAGAAATAAATAAGACATAGTTTTGGATAGATCAGTAGAGTGATTATAGTTTACAGTAATCCACTGTATATTTCAAATTAGAAGAATTTGAAGGGTTTTGGCATA
Organism: Callithrix jacchus; assembly: GCF_049354715.1. Classification (NCBI taxonomy): domain Eukaryota; kingdom Metazoa; phylum Chordata; class Mammalia; order Primates; family Cebidae; genus Callithrix; species Callithrix jacchus. The sequence continues at coordinate 2,113,195 of NC_133512.1, forward strand.
AAAAAGACAAATATTTAAGGTGGTAGATAACTCATTTTACACAGATTTGATCTTAAAAAGTATATGAATGTACTAAATTATTACATGTACCCTGAAATTATGCACTTGTGTTAGGCATCACTTAAGAAAGTGAAACTGTGGATAAGTGGGGCCTACTATATATTTCTTTAGGTAACCTAGAAAAAATTGGGAGCATCTACATAGATGAAGATATCTTTCTACAAAGGTGTTATAAATATTTCTGTAGGTCAGCATTTTCTCACCTCTCTGGAATTGAGAACAAGTATCTCCAAGGGGACCTGAGTGTCTGGCCTCAGGGTCAATTATGTATCTGTAGACTATAAGGCCACGCTTATATATTTTAATTTTGCTCTATTTATAGTATGTTTACTTGGAAGAATAAAGAAGAAACAAAGTTTAACATTCATTCAGACCTCGATAGTCTCTAATTCTTAAGATATTAGGAAAAGAATAGAAACATTAAGTGGATTCACAATCACTGTTTAATGTAGAATGAATTTAAGATGAAAATACCATCAGTTACAAAATAAATTTCCTGTTCATTATTTAGTTTGAGAAACCACTTTCCCCTCCAATAATTATCCAGATATTTAGAAAGAGGATTTTTTGGAATTAAATTAATGATAGTTTGATGAAGAGATTTTAAATTATGTACGTTACTATTTCTTGGCTCTCCAATCCTTTTCTCTCTGATATGTTGTCTTTCTTTACCATTTTATCTACTTATGTGTGTATAAATTCTAAGGTATGCCAAAGTGGTCTGAATGCCTCGTAAGAGGGAATAACATGATTTTAAGGATTACAGATGTTCAGTTTAATTAAGTACAATAATATTAACAAAGCTGTTACTGTAGGTTTGAGCCCATTGCTGGCTAATCAACTGCATCTGTGCAGTTTTTGCACCCATTTTTTGCCATTTAGGGATTAAGAAAAAGCTATGTGGGGGGAACGATCCAAGATGGCCGATCGATAACATCTTGGGATAGCAGCTCTCAGTCAAAGCACAGAGAACTAGAGGACGCCACACTTTCAGACAAATTCTGGTCGCTCACGGAGCAGAAGATCCCCAGTGGAGGAACCACACGGGTCGCCAGCGCGACTCTTGTGGCCGGCGCAGTGGTTTCGCCGGAACCTCGGCACGGCAGCTCTCGGAGCAAAGTAAACAGGGCTGGCTCCCCTTCTGACCGAGGTTTGGAGCCCCGGGAAGGCAGAGTTGCTCATTACGGACACAAGAAGGAAGCCAGGCAGGATAATCCTGGGCAGAAAAGCACCATCAGTCTTAAAGCTGCCTTTCTGGCCCTGGGAACTAACAACTTGGACGCCCACTCAAGAGACCTAATCTGAAAGTTGGTAATTTCAAAGATGACAGGAGGATAAATTTACAATGATGGGAAGAAACCAGCATAAAAAGGCTGAGAATACTCAAAATCAGAACGCCTCTTCCTCTAAAGATGATCACAGTTCCACATCAACAATGGAACAAGGCTTGACGGAGAACGAGCACATCCCAATGACAGAAGTACTCTTCAAGGAATGGATAATAACAAACATCGGTGAGTTAAAAGAACATTTTGTAGCCCAATGTAAAGAAACTAGGAACTTTGAAAAAAGGTTTGACGAAATCCTATTGAGAATAGACAACTTAGAGAGGAATATAAGTGAATTAATGGAACTGAAGAATACAATACAGGAACTCCGAGAAGTATGCACAGGTTTAAACACTCAAATTGTTCAAGCAGAAGAAAGGATAACAGAGGTCAAAGTCCAACTTAATGAAAGAAAACAAGACACGATTAGAGAAAAAAGGATAAAAAGGAAGGAGCAAAGTCTCCAAGAAATATGGGACTATGTGAAAAGACCAAATTTACGTTTGATAGGTGTACCTGAATGCGACGGAGAGAATGAATCCAAGCTGGAAAATACCCTTCAGGATATTATTCAGGAAAATTTTCCTGAACTAGCAAAGCAGGTCAATATTCAACCCCAGGTAATACAGAGAACACCACAAAGATATTCCTCAAGAAGAGCAATACCAAGGCACATAATCGTTAGATTCACCAGGGTTGAAACAAAGGAGAAAATACTAAGGGCAGCCAGAAAGAAAGGTCAGGTTACCCAAAAAGGCAAGCTTATCCGTCTTACAGCAGATCTCTCAGCAGAAACTCTACAAGCCAGAAGAGAGTGGGGGCCAATATTCAACATCCTCAAAGAAAAGAACCTTCAGCCCAGAATTTCATGTCCAGCCAAACTAAGCTTCACAACTGAAGGAAAAATAAAATATTTTATGAACAAGCAAGTACTCAGAAATTTTATTACCACCAGGCCTGCTTTACAAGAGCTTCTGAAAGAGGCATTACACACAGAAAGAAACAACCAGTATTAGCCTTACTAAAAATATACCAAAAAGTAAAGAGCACCAAGATAAAGAAGAATTTTCATCAACGAATGAATCAAACAGCCAGTTAACATCAAATGGCAGTAACCCTAAATTTAATTAGACTAAATCCCTCAATCAAAAGACACAGCCAAAACCCAATGGCATGTTACATCCAGACCTGTTTCACATGCAAGGATACACAAAGACTCAAAACAAAGGAATGGAGAAAGATTTACCAACCAAATGGAGAGCAAAAATAAATAAATAAATGAATAAAAAGCAGGAGTTGCAATTCTCATATCGGATAAAATAGATTTTGAAGCAACAAAGATATAGTGATAAAAGGATCAATACAACAACAAGAGCTAACGATCCTAACACCCAGATACATAGAGACTTAGATTCAATGAGACGGAAAATTAATGAGGGTATCAAGGACTCGAACTCAGATCCAGAACAAGTAAACTTAATAAATATTTATAGAGCTCTCCACTTCAAATACACAAAATATACATTCTTGTCAATACCACCTCACACCTACTCATAGGTTTAAATGAAACATTGATTGGCCATTATTAATACCCATTTTTTTTTCAGAATAAAGCAATATTTTTGTTCACCCTCCCTCTCTCTCTTCCTCTTCCTTTCTCTCCTTTACTCATTTTTTTTCTTTCCTTCTCTCAAAAAAAGAAATCAACTTGTAAACCTCTAGATCCAGGTCGGCAGTGTCTCTCTCATTGCTTGAATTCCTTCCTTCCCTTCCCTTCCCTCCCTCCCTCCCCACTTCCTCCTTTCCTTCCTTCATCCCTCCCTTCCTCCCTCCCTTCCTCCTTCCCTCTCTTCCTGCCTTCCTTCCTCCTTCCCTCCCTAAAAAAAAAGAAAAAGCTATGCTTGGTTCCATAGAAACTTATTCTCATGGCTAGAAAACAGTTCAGAATACATGCAGTATTGACTGGATCTGTATTCTTATATTCACATGTGAGTGGAGGTCTTTATTCTCAAATAAATAGCCTGAAGATCCCGAACTGACTTCACCTTCCCACTACCCTGTTAGGTAAGAGGAATATACTTTGGATTTTTCTCTCACATTTGTTGGAGCCAACATGGTAAGCCAGTGGACACTGTAGAAGCTGGAAGAGGAGAAGCTCTAGAATAATTTTATTGTTAGATTAAACACGTATAAATAGAAATCTAAGATTTTTTTCCCTTAGATTTGTACTAGTTACTTTTCTCGAATTTTCTTTTATCTTTCAAATATCATGTTTTGGGAAACTAACCTAAAAAAGAAGTGTGAATACTTATTCTTGCATTAGGCAGGGAAAGGGTTGTTATTGCCATCTGTAGTTCATTGTTACTAGTTTCCTTATGCTTGGCCATTTGAGGATCAAAGCCTTTGTTTAATGACCTTGAATTCTGGTCCCTTACAAGGCAATGCATACTTCTGACACTAGGCCACTGGGCCTTCAGTGTTCTTGTTAAATATACAACGTCATAATGTGCACACTGTTCTTTTGGCTAGTATAATGACATCTATACTTCTGCTTTTAATAAGACTAACCCCCTTCTAAATACTGCCTTTAAAAATAGAATGGTTCTTCCATTAGCAGCAGCAGTTCCTTACTCATGGCTGACATACATTTTTTTTTTCATTCTTAAACGTAGGCCTCAGTCCTATTCTTAAAAAAAAAAAAAAAGGTGAACTTTATGTTTTCTGTTTGCCAAGGAAAGGGATTAGTGTGTCTGCAAAAAAGTTATTCTTTTCCATACAAAAAAGGATAGGTACTATATTCCAATCAAGGTAACAAACCAGTGGACTAAAAAAAAATTGCCTTTTAATTGTGAAAACAATTCCTGATCTTTTAAAAAAGAAATCTACAGGGAGTGTAAATGCAATCAGGTAATGAACTCATTGAAAATTAATTATAGTGTTAGCAGTAAGGTTACTGCTTGGCTTTGTTACATAGTCCTAGTTTGTGGGAGAATCTTGACCTTATTCGACGCAGTAAATAGTTGTGTTTTCTTAGTCTATTGATTGGTATGAAGGAAAGCGTCTTGGATGGGCCAAATTGCCTTTTAAAAAATTCATTGTTTTCTAAAATTGGGATTGCCTTACAAAAAAAGAAAGTTAACCAAAAAAAAAAAAAAAAAAAAGAAAGTTAACCAACTAAAAAAAAAAACCCATGGAAAAGCAAGGAATATATTTGGTGAAATTTGACACTTTTTAAGAATTGAAATTTTGTCATATTTTCATGTATTTATGGTATTTTTTCATTTTGCTAAACAGGTTGTATACTAATCATTTGCTATAGCATAATTTAAGATTATTTGTGTATTATTCGTTTGCTGTAGCATAATTTAAGATTATTTGCAGTTTCTAATTTAACACTAAAGTTTTTTTTGACATTCAGCATTTCTGCTTACATGAGCCATTATATCTATGAAGTGTTTTGAGCTTAAAGCAACTTTGAAAACAGAATAAATGGCTAACATTAAACATGTTTAGCACCTCAAACACTACCTACTGATTACTTAAATTTTATGTGGACTCCACATAATGTTCGTAATACAGATATATTTTGATGATATTTTGATACAGAATAATGTTTATGATTCTCAGCATGCACATGTATTCCAGCCATGCCGAGGTAACTCCGGTGTTCAAACCACAGTAGCGAGTCTGATGTAGAGAAGAAACGCTTGCTAGCTGAAGGACGTTCCTCTTGAGGCATGGACTGGAAATCATGTTGAATACACTAAGTAGTTCCATCAGGCCTGCAGAAAATCACGATGGGTAAAATTTTCACTTTGCACATATGTCACTGACGAAGCCAACTGGCTGGAGTGAGCTTTTTGAAATGGACATTTCTGGCTGAGCTTTTGGAAGATTGCATTCTTAAAAGTGAAGTATAAAAAAACTGTTATTCATTGGTTGTGCATTAAAAGCAAATGGCCAAAGGAAATAAAATGAACTATAAAAAGCTCATAGGATGAAAACATTACATTTTGTATACAGTTTTAATTTATTCTATTTGTAGTAGGTTTAAAAATAATTGTACTTAATATAGAGCCAACTTTTCTAAAGAAAGCAAAAGATTTAAAATTAATCTCAGACATTTCAAAGAAGGATACACTGGTACAGATTAATAGAGATAAAATTTTACATTGTTCCTTTGATAAATATTTAATTACAACTGTATATAGATTACATATTTTCTGAGTGAAGATTTGGAAAATTGATGAGAATCACTGTACTTTTGTCCTTTGAGGAAATATATTCTGGGTTGGAAAAATATCTCAGGTTCAGGGAAAAATTTCTGAGTTGGAGTCCTTGTTTTGCCATTTACTGACTTTGTTGGTATAAGGTCCATAGACTTAGCCTTGGATTTCCCTGAAAATATGGTTGTATATTTGCCTGACCCTCTCATTGTTTGTAATGAACTGTTGTTTAAAAGTGGCTTAAGCTCCTGGTAAGAAAGCCATTTTTGTAAATGTAGGGTATTATTTTTATAGTGTGCAGTAACTGAACTGGCCAAGGCAGAACTTATGAACCACATGTGGCACTGGGAGATGGGCGAATATTCAGAAGTAGCGACAGAGGCCATTTAGTTAGTTAGGATTTACCATGGGCTTCCTTTGTGAAACTCTTTGCTAGGTGAATTACAAGATAAATACATGCTAATGTGCTAGCCCAAAGGAAGGAAAGAAACCAATGTAAGAAACCAACATTAGTTAAATGTCAGTTTCTATCACGCATTGTATTTGTGATTGGCACGTCTTGTGTAATCAACTGTTATCAGTTGAAGGTTTCACTCATTTCGTGTTTACTGTGTGCCAGACATTTTGCTTAGAGTCTTATAATTGCAGTTTATTTTACAGATGAGGAAACTATTCACATTCCTATTGCCTCACAGTTGGGAACAACTCTTCATGGGAAATGATGAGAAGGGTTTGAAGGCTAAATATCATAGCATAGTTAAAAAAAAGTGGGGACATATTTCCACGTTGAGGGATGGTGAGAGCAGATGCCACGAATTCTTTTTAACTGTGACCCCTTGTTGCCAAATGTGAGAAGCTCTCTGAGATTGGGATGTTGAGGCTATTTCCAGTTGACCTGCACTGGGATTTGCTTTCATGTTTGTTGTGTCCTATTCTGGTCAGAATGTCTTCACCATTGTGGTGACTGATACATATATATGTGTATATATATATATATATGTATATATATATGTGTGTGTGTGTATATATGTATATATATGTGTGTGTGTGTATATATGTATATATATGTGTGTGTGTATATATATACGTGTATATACATATGTATATACATATATACGTGTGTATATATACACACACACAGACACACAGACACACACACACAGACACACACAGGCACACACACACAGACACACACAGGCACACACACAGGCACACGCACAGACACACGCACAGACACAGACACACACACACACAGACACACACACACACACACACACACACACAACTACTTTGCACCTAATATGTCCATAAACATGAAGGCTAGATTTAAGCAGTTTTGAGCATTCTTATGTTTATGAAAGGTGACAATAATTCATTTTCTGACATACATGCTGTCATTTTATTAGTAAAGAAATGAGTTCTATGTGATACATTCCTTTATACATACATTGTTTGCCTATTGTATATTATTCAATTCATGTGTTTACTTATTTACGTTTATTCTTATACAGACTAGTACCAAACAAATCCTGGTACCCTTTTAAATTCTCATATTTACATGGAGTAATAATAACAAAAATGAAACACTCCCAGCCCAGTTTTTAAATAGAAGTTGAAAATTTCACTTGGCTAAGGATAAGGAGAAAGAAATCATGTTTTATGGCTTTAATTTATACTAAGAAAGTTGTTTTACAACTACAAAATTAAAGCCATGTACCTTCTCCAAAGCGTGAGAGAAAAATCTAAAGCATTTCTCAGAAGTTAGCAGTGCTTTTTTGCACACGCACTTTCTCCGGCCCAGACTGCCTTTACCAACGGCAGCCAAAGCCTGTTCTGAGGCCCAGCTCTGCTGGGGCCACTTTCTCCGTGAAGCCCTGCTGTGTTGATTGTTTACACCTTCCCTTTCATTATTGCATTTGTTTACCTTTAATTACTGATTTATTTTAGTCTTTCTTGACTTCAGTATTTTTCTTGAGATCAGAGATATCTTTTATTCCTGTTTTTAATCTCCAGTACCCAGTCCAGTTCCAGATACACAGCTTTGCTTTCATGTTTGCTGTGTCCTATTTGGGAATGAGTGAATGTACTAATTATATTTTGATTTTCAAAAAGTGTGTATGAGACTGAAATCACCAAATAACTCCATGCAAAAAGTATTTAAAGATAGTTCAATTCAGAATTAAAATATCTCTCTTCGGTTATTTTATTCTAACAAGGAAAAAAGTTTGGGGATGCTACTTTCTACTATAGGAAGTTATGTCCTTGATTAGAACAATTTCCTTACTTTTAAGTTACTCACTTCGTTGCTAGGCAGAAATTATAGAGTATTGTAATTCTGAAATAAATCTAAAGTACTTCAGGCAATTCATGTAACTGAAGATAAAGGCTTTTTATTGTTCATATACTAGAGTGAAGTTTTAATTGCTTGTAAACTCTTTAAACAATTTTAACAACCCTACAAGCCCTGCCAGAGTTGCTGTTCTTCACTGAGGTGTGTTGCAAGTTTGAATTTGGAAGTGTATTTGTGTCTAAACTTTTGAAAAATATTTCATATCATATATGAATTTCATATATTCATGATTTCATTTCATATATATGATATGAAATGCTTAAAATATCATATATATAATATGAAATACTTAAAACTCATATATATATATGCATATATGCTATGAAATACTTTTGGTTAAAGACCAAATACAGTATAAGAATTTTAGTACTAAAAGGAAAATACGGTTACATAAACACCCAGTGAAATGAGGGGGTCTTTGTAATTTGAAGGAAGCCAATGTATGATTAGCAATAGCAGATACAATGATGTGTTTGAATTTTTTCTGGCTTCTTGTTTATTAGCATGAATTCTATTGAACAGTGACACGTAAATTTCATACAGTGTGTGTGTGTCTGCTTAAGAAGTCAACGTCTCACGCGTGTGGCTTGATAGAAATGGTCGATATTAAAGGTTATGCCTTTGAAACTTTTTCACCTCTTATAACTGAGATATCAAATTGATTTTTTGATTGGTTTAAGAGAAAAATTTAAGGAATAGTCTTCAAGCTAGCAGAATGCATGGAATTGGGTAACATTTTGTTTATCCTATGAGCAAAAGGGTAAGGGTCATTGGCCCTGATTTCCTGTGGTTTGCAACAGGGAATTCTAATAACAGAAAATGAAGGAAAGAGATGCTTCATCACCATTTCTACCGTTACTGCCTTAATTCCAGTCTTCTCTGTTTCTCAGATGCATTGCTGAAGGAGCATTCCTACTGGTCCGTATACGCTTATCTTGCTCCAAGTCTCCTCCGGTTTTTTCTCCCTCCATTCTCCATTTTGCTGCTCTAGAGTAATGTTTTCAAACCACAAATCTGATCTTGTCTTTGTCCTGCTTGAAATTTTTTGTGGCGCCAAGTGTGGTGGCTCTCGCCTGTAATTCCAGTACTTTAGGAGGCCAAGGTGGGTGGATCACTTTAGGCCAGGAGTTGGAGATCAGCCTGCCCAATTTGGTGAAACCTCTGTCTCTACTTAAAAAAAAAAATTAGCGTCCTTTCTGCCCGTGGACGCCGCCGAAGCAGCATCATTAAAGTCTCTCTTCTCCCCGCGATCATGTCTAAATCAGAGTCTCCTAAAGAGCCGGAACAGCTGAGGAAGCTCTTCATTGGAGGGTTGAGCTTTGAAACAACCGATGAGAGCCTCAGGAGCCATTTTGAGCAATGGGGAACGCTCACAGACTGTGTGGTCATGAGAGATGCAAACACCAAGCGCTCCAGGGGCTTTGGGTTCGTCACGTATGCAACTGTGGAGGAGGTGGATGCAGCCATGAATGCAAGGCCACACAAAGTGGATGGAAGAGTTGTGGAACCAAAGAGAGCTGTCTCAAGAGAAGATTCTCAAAGACCAGGTGCCCACTTAACTGTGAAAAAAATATTCGTTGGTGTCATTAAAGAAGACACTGAAGAACATCACCTAAGAGATTATTTTGAACAGTATGGAAAAATTGAAGTGATTGAAATCATGACGGACAGAGGCAGTGGCAAGAAAAGGGGCTTTGCCTTTGTAACCTTTGACGACCATGACTCCGTGGATAAGATTGTCATTCAGAAATACCATGCTGTGAATGGCCACAACTGTGAAGTTAGGAAAGCTCTGTCAAAGCAAGAGATGGCTAGTGCTTCATCCAGCCAAAGAGGTCGAAGTGGTTCTGGAAACTTTGGTGGTGGTCGTGGAGGTGGTTTCGGTGGGAATGACAACTTTGGTCGTGGAGGAAATTTCAGTGGTTGTGGTGGCTTTGGTGGCAGCCGTGGTGGTGGTGGTTATGGTGGCAGTGGGGATGGCTATAATGGATTTGGTAATGATGGTGGTTATGGAGGAGGCGGCCCTGGTTACTCTGGAGGAAGCAGAGGCTATGGAAGTGGTGGACAGGGTTATGGAAACCAGGGCAGTGGCTATGGCGGGAGTGGAAGCTATGACAGCTATAACAATGGAGGCGGAGGCAGCTTTGGCGGTGGTAGTGGAGGCAATTTTGGAGGTGGTGGAAGCTACAATGATTTTGGCAGTTACAACAATCAGTCTTCAAATTTTGGACCCATGAAGGGAGGAAACTTTGGAGGCAGAAGCTCTGGCCCCTATGGTGGTGGCGGCCAATACTTTGCCAAACCACGAAACCAAGGTGGCTATGGCGGTTCCAGTAGCAGCAGTAGCTATGGCAGTGGCAGAAGATTTTAATTAGGAAACAAAGCTTAGCAGGAGAGGAGAGCCAGAGAAGTGACAGGGAAGCTACAGGTTACAACAGATTTGTGAACTCAGCCAAGCACAGTGGTGGCAGGCCCTAGCTGCTACAAAGAAGACATGATTTAGACAAATACTCATGTGTATGGGCAAAAAACTCGAGGACTGTATTTGTGACTAATTGTATAACAGGTTATTTTAGTTTCTGTTCTGTGGAAAGTGTAAAGCATTCCAACAAAGGGTTTTAATGTAGATTTTTTCTTTTTCTTTTTTTTTTTTGCACCCATGCTGTTGATTGCTAAATGTAATAGTCTGATCGTGACGCTGAATAAATGTCTTTAAAAAAAAAAAATTAGCAGGGCATGGTGGTGCAAGCTTGTGGACCTAGCTACTGGGGAGGCTGAGGTGGGAAAATCCCTTGAGTCTATGAGGCAGAGGTTGCAGTAAGCTGAGGTCATCCCACTGCACTCCAGTCTCGCTCTATCTCAAAAAAAAAGAAGAAATTCAAAATACCTTGTTGATCCCGTAACTTGTTAAGAAGAATAACAGGATTTATATAAGGTTCTGTCCCTGCTAAGCCCCCTGATCTGTTCTTGCTTGAGATTCCGACTTAGCACAATGCTAAATTAGAAATTTAATTTTTTAATTTTATATTTTTATGACAGTCAATATTTCTACCCCAAATTAATTTTTAATTGACAACTTTTATATATTTATGATGTACCACATGATGTATTGATATATGTATACATTGTGGTATGATTAATTCAAGCTATTAAATAACATATTTATCATCTTACATCCTTATCACTTTTTGGGATGAGTGCATTTAAAATAGACTCTCTTTGCAGTTTTCACGTATATGGTACACTGTTATTAACTGTTGCCACCGTGCTGTGCAGTAGACCTTTAGAACTTACTCCTCCTAACTAGAACCTGAAAACAATACGTGTTGTCTAACAACAATTTTCTTAAACTTCTGCCTATACACAACACACTTTTCTTCAGTTTTTCATTTAGCCAACTCCTGCTCCTTCAGGATTGAATTCATGCTTCACTTTCTGGGGGAGAGGGCCTTGAAACCAGTTACACCTACCTTCCTCTCACCCCCAAGACTTAGGAATGTCTTCTGTGTGAAACCATAATGCTCTGTTTGTGCTCCTAAGCATTCATACTGTCTTGTCCTTCTAAAATTTATGTTTTTCTTTTCACTAGATTATGAATTACTTGAAATCAAAGAAGACTTTTTTTATTTCTTCATCTGTGCGTGATAGAACTTCTGTTTGTTGAATGAGTAGAATCCTAAAAGCTCAAGGGGTTATTTAATGTTTATTTTATTTGGGTTCATTTTACAGATAACTTCTGGTCCAAGGCGATTGCCACTTTGCAGTAACAATTGCCAATTTGACTTTCTAATTTCTTGCTTTATAGTTGGGAAATGTTTGGTCTTATCTGTTAATGTAGATTTAAAGTTGACTGTGCACATTTAAAATTACATTTTCCCCCTGCTTCCATGGTATTTCCTTAAGTGGGTCTCACTGTGTTTGGATGTGGTAAATATAATATTTACTTTTTGAGTAGGAATTTTGTGATTAGTCAGATTTGTATTTTTAAAATTCTGATATGAAATATTTATCATCATACTACTAATAGTTACATTCATTTAATGCATGACTGTTAAATTATTTGTGTATACTATCTTATTTAATTGCCAAAGCAATGTTGTCAAGGCAGTATAATTAGTCTTATTTTGCAGATAAGGAAAATAATGCTTATGAAAATTAAATTACTTACTTGGGTTTACACAGTTACTAAGTACAGAGCTGAGATTTGGACCTGCTGGATCTGACCCTGTAGCCTGATTTCTTAACTATTCTATTATCTCTCTTTTGTGTTTATGACAGTAATTGCAAATAATAATTTGAAAGCAGCAAGTTCATTTCAGGTTTTTAAAAGCATTCTTACAGCAAACATTTCAGTTAGGCTTGACTTGAGAGTACAGTGACAAAATAATGTGTTGGTAACACCAAGTTTTTCTGGCTTAAAAAATATGTTAATAGGTTAACAATAGATTCTCCCTCTTTTTTCCTTCTCTCCATCTTTCCCTCACCTCCCGACCAATCTTCTCTGTAACTTCTTTGTTGAATAGGTTAGACTGTTTGTCCTGTTAACGTCCCACAGTCTGAATTTGCTAATTGCACCCCCCACCCCCCAGTGTCTTGTAAGTGTGTTCTTCTGTCCATAACTGCTAATTTGTAGTTAGATGTAGAGGACTGAGCAGATTCAGGTCTGACTTTTTGGCAGTACAATTTTACAGCTAGTGTTTCATGCTTCTATGAGGAGGCACATGATGCTTGGTTGTCTCTTTTTGAGATGTCAGTAGCCATTGATGATCTAGGCAGTGCTAGAGAACTACTGTTGTATTAGAGATTAAAATGGTTATATGTGATTTTTATTATGTATGAGCTGAAATACATTTAAAGGAAGAAATCTCCCTTATCAGCTTTTAGGTTACCCAGAGATATATTCATAGGAGAAAGGCAGAATTAATGCTTTCTTCTTTCCCCTTTTTCAAAATTCAGGTTTGGTTCTTTAGTGTCCTTTGAAGATAACAAATTAGTGGTTGTTGTTTTCATATTATAACGAACTAATAAATTTAAATGTGTGATGCACTTCCATTTATTGATATTGTTATTATTTGTTTATATTTATTTTTTGAGGCAAAGTCACACTCTTTTGCCCAGGTTGGAATACAGTGGCATAATCACAGCGCCTTGTGGCCTTGACCTTCTGGGCTCAAATGATCCTCCTGCCTCAGCCTCCCAAGTAGTTAGGACCACGGGTGCCTGTCACCATGCCTGGCTAATTTTTAAAAATGGGGTCTTGCTAAGTTGCCCAGGCTGGTCTTGAACTCCTGGCTCAAATAGTCCTTCCACCTTGGCCTCCCAAAGTTCTGGGATTACAGACATGTGCCACTGCACTCATCCGAAGTTATTATTTTTGTTAATGTCAATATTGTCCAATCTTTAGCCAAGGGAGCTTTTCCCAGTTGGTTTGTGAATCCTTTTGACATAGCTTCAGTAGCCTTTGTTAGCTTCCTTGCTTTGTATTATGAGACCTTCCTCCCTCATCTTTTGTATTTCCTCTTCCAGAACTGGAATGAGGCATTTCTTTAAGGAGCTTGGTGCTTTTATTTTTTTTCGTGAGAAATGACATTTGAACATCACGACGTGGGTGCTGGTGATGTTCACTAATCCTGGTTGGTTATTGCTTTTGCACTGTTTTGGTCGGTTAGGAAATAGATGTACTTAGTATTTAAAGGGAAACTGTATTTTGATTTCATATTGGTACCCCAGTTGTGTTGTAGAACTATAGACGTTTTTACCTATCCGCATGGATTTTGCACATCGATATGTACACACGTGGGTGCACATGCACACATTCATATATATATTTGCCGGAAGATGTTTTCAGATAAGCGCCTTGGGTGGTTTTCTTTTCCAGCATAGCCAAAGGTACAGGACACTCCCTTTAGGGATAATGGCTTGGTGGCAGTGATTCTCAGTCTTCAGGGAAAAAAGAGATGGAGAGGGAACCTATGGATTCTCACTGGTGAGTGAATTTCAGTGCAATTTGAAAAAGTGATCTTTACTCTTGCCCCTTCATAATTTGTTTGTTTTATTTATCTATTTTTTTGGAGACAGAGTCTCACTCTGTCACCAGGCTGGAGGGCAGTGATGCAATCTTGGCTCACTGCAACCTCCACCTTCCGGGTTCAAGTGATTCTCCTGCCTCAGCCTCCCGAGTAGCTGGGATTACAAGTGTACGCCACCATGCCCAGCTAATTTTTGTATTTTTAGTAGAGACGGGGTTTCACCATGTTGGCCAGGATGGTCTTGGTCTCTTGACCTCGTGATCCACCTGCCTTGGCCTCCCAAAGTGCTGGGATTACAGGCATGAGCCACCGTGCCTGGCCCTGCCCCTTGATAATTTGTGACCCAGAAGAGGAAAATTTCTCCTATACTCTTCTATAGTGGAGATTTTTTTTTTTTCTGGGAGAATTTTGTCTGTTAATATTGAAGATGATTTTTGGTGCCTTTTTGGTTATTATATGATAATCAGCTTTAGAGTTTAAACAAATACACCTGTCTACTTTCATTACACATTCTTATGATTTTATATCTTATAGGTCTTTTATCGATAAGTGTTAGATAAGCACTGCTGGATTATAGAAAACTCTTCTTGTGCTTTCAATATTATGCAGAACAAAGAAAAGAATATAAGAGCCATTTGAAATATGGCTAGAATGAATACTCAAATAATTAAAAAATTATGATCCAGCAATTCCTCTCTGTGTGTCTACCCAAAAGAGGTAAAAGCAGGGATTAGGAAAGACATTTGTACATCCTTGTTCATAGCAGTGTTATTCACAATAGCCAAAAGGTGGAAGCAACCCAAGTGTTCAGTAGATGAGTAGTTAAGCAAACATGGTATATACGTACACTGGAATATTATTTGACCATAAAAAAGAATGGAGTACTGATATGTGCCACAACATGGATGAACCTTGGAGATATTAAGTGAAATAAGTCAGTCACAAAAAAGAGAAATATTGTATTATTATTTTTGCATGAGGTTCTTAGAGTAGAGTAGTCAGCTTTATAGAGACCCAAAGTTCAAAGGTGGTTTCCAGGGGCTTGGGAGAGGGGAATGGGGAGTGGTGTTTGATAGATACAACGTTTTACTTAGGAAAGATGAAAAAATTATGGCGATGGATGGTGGCAATGATTGCACAATGTACTTATGAATGAACCTAATATCACAGACCTGTACATTCTAAAATGGTTAAAATGGTATATTTTATCACAATTAAAAAAAAAACACATAACACCAAAAATGAGTGAATGAGTAAATTTCAAGAAAATGGTGTCAAGAATAATAATATAGTATGCAATTTGTTTAGAGACATTAAAGCCATCAGTCTTTTTTTTTTTGAGACAGTTTCACTCTGTTGTCCAGGCTGAAGTTCGGTGGTGCGATCTTGGCTCACTACAACCTCTGCTTCCCAGGTTCAAGTGATTCTCGTGCCTCAGTCTCCTGAGTAGCTAGAATTATAGGCATATGCCACCATGCCTGGCTAGTTTTTGTATTTTTAGTAGAGATGGGGTTTTGCCATGTTGGCCAGGCTGGTCTTGAACTCCTGACCTCAAGTTATCCACCTTCCTTGGCTCTCAAGTGCTAAGATTACAGGTGTGAGCCTCTGTGCCCAGCCTAATCTTTTTTTACAAATTAAAAAAATTTTTAATAGTTTTTGGAGAACAGGTGGTTTTTGGTTACATAGGTAAGTTTTTTTAGTGGTGGTTTCTGGGATTTTTGTGCACCTGTCAGCGGAGCAGTATACATTGTACTCAACATGTGGTCTTTTATCCCTCATCCCACTCCCAATCTTCCCCACCCCCAAAGTCTCTTATATCATTTTTATGCTTTTGCATCTTCATAGCTAAGTTCCCACATATGAGTGAGAACATACAATATTTGGTTTTCTATTTCTAAGTTACTTCACTTAGAATAATGTCCTCCAGTTCCATCCAAGTTGGTGCAAAGGACATTATTTTTTCCTTTTTTATGGCTGAATAGTATTCCATGGTGTATATATATCACATTTTAAAAATCCACTTTTTGGTTGATGGGCACTTAGGTTGATTCTGTATCTTTGCAACGGTGTTGCTATAAACCTGTGTGTGCAGGCTGGGCTCAGTGGCTCGTAGCTGTAATCCCAGCACTTTGGGAGGCCAAGGTGGGCAGATTGCAAGGTCAGGAGTTTGAGACCAGCCTGACCAACATGGTTAAATCTTGTCTCTACCAAAAATACAAAAATTAGTTGGGCGTGGTGGTATGCACCTGTAATCCCAGCTACTCGGGAGGCTGAGGCAGGAGAATTGCTTGAACCTGGGAGGCGGGGATTGCAGTGAGCAGAGATCATGCCACTGTACTCCAGCCTGGGAGACAGAGCAAGACTTTGTCTCAAAAAAAATAAAAACAACAACAACAACAAAAAAACCAAACCTGTGTGTGCATGCATCTCTTTCATATAATAACTTCTTTTCTTTTGGGTAGATACCCTGTAGTGGGATTACTGTTTTGAATGGTAGTTCCACTTTTAGTTCTTTAAGGAATCTCTATACTGTTTTCCATAGTATTGTAGTGATTTACATTATCAACAGCAGTGTAAACGTGTTCCTTTTTCACCACATCCACACCAATGTCTATTTTTTTGGCTTTTTAATTATGATCATTCTTGTGAGAAGTAAGGTGGATATCTCATTGTGGTTTAATTTGCATTTCCCTGATAATTCGTGACGTTAAGCATTTTTTCATGTTTCTTAACTGTTTATATTGCCTCTTTTGAGAATTGTCTGTTCATGTCCTTTTCCCATAAAGCTTTCAATCTTTACTTAATTGAAGCAATTAAAAGTAAAATAAATATGAATTTGAAATAAAAATCCTTAACAGCTAGATTAGATTTTCTTTTATTTAAATTCAGAAACCTTTTCATTTTCTTTCTTTCAGAAGATATAGTCACAAAAGGAAGAGGGAGAACTTTCTCTATACAGTTGACCATTGAACAGTGTGGGGATTAGGGATGCTAACCCCTCTGTTAAGTCAAGTATCCAGGTATAACTTTTGACGCCCCCCAAACTTAACTATTGTTAGCCTACTGTCAGCCTTACTGATAACATGAACCGTTGATTAACACATACTTTGTATGTTATATGTATTTTATATGGTATTCTTACAATAAAGTCGGCTATAGTAAAAAAAAGTTATTAGGAAAATCATAAGGAAGGGAAAATATATTTACAGGTCATGGTCGAAGTGGGTTATTATAAAGGTCTTCATCTTTGTCATCTTCACCTTGAATAGGCTGAGGAGGAGGAAAAAGAGGAGGTGCTCTTTTCAGGTCAGTCCGCTTTTGCTGCCTCAGGGGTGTCAGAGGCAGAAGACAACTCCATGTGTAAGTGGACCCACACAGTTTAAACAGTTGTTCGACGATCAGCTGTATTTTAGATCTCCTGACATGAAGTTATATTTTAATTTGTTTTTGAGAATGTGTGCTGAGAAATGAGAACAGAGAATTAAAATTGAAGATGAAGACTTAGGCTTATTTAACTTTCAAGAGTAAGTTTTATTGTGTATGTTTAAGGTATATAATATGATTTATGAGTTACATGTAGGTGGTAAAAAGATTACTGTAGTGAAACAAATTAACATATTTATCATTTCACTTAGTTACCCATTTTTCTTTCATTTCTGTGGCAAGAGCAGCTAAAATCTACTCATTAAGCATAAATCCCAAATATACTATAATGTTATCTATAGTCTTCATGTTGTACATTAGTTCTGTAGACTTGTTAATTGTACCTATCTGCTACTTTTTATACCCTGACTTCATATCCTTGTATACTTCCTCTATATACTCTGTCTCTGCATTTTCTCCCCCTGTCCCCTGCCCCTGGTAACCACTGTTTTGTTCTATGTATTTGAGTTTTTTTACTTTCTGCATATGAGCGAGAACATGTAATATTTTTTTTTCTGTGTCTGGCTTATTTCCTATTGCATAATGTCCTCCATGTTTATCCATGTTGTGGCAAATCTTGCAAATGGCAAGATTCCATTCTTTCTTAGAATAAAAATTTTTTATAATAATATAATAATAATATTCCATTATACTGTGTACCACAGTTTCTTTATCCATTTGTCCATTGATGCACACTTCTGTTGTTTCCATAATGTACACCATAGATTACTACTCAGTCATAAAAAAGAACTATTGTGAATAATGTTGCAGTAAACATGGAAGTGCAGATGCCTTTGCAAGATGCCGATTCCATTTCGTTTGGGTGTCTGGGTCATGTGATAGTTCTATTCTAAATTTTCTTTAGAAACCTCCATCCTGTTTTCCATAGTGGCTATACCAATTTACATTCCCACCAACAGTATACAAGAGTTCCCCTTTCTCTACACCCTGCCAATGTTTGTTGTTTTTTGACTTTTCGATAATAGCCGTCTAATGGGTGTGAGGAACTATCTCATAGTGGTTTTGATTTGCAATCCTGATGATTAATGATGTTGAGTACTTTTTCATATACCTATTGCCCATTTGTATGTCTTCTTTGGAGAAATTTATGTCGTTTGTCCATTTAAAAATCAGATTGTTTGTTTTGCTGCTATTGAATTGTGTGAGTTCTTTATAAATTTTGGATATTAACTCCTTGTGAGATATATGGTTTGTAAATATTTCTCCCAGCCTGTAGGCTACCATTTCATTGGTTGTTTCCCTTTGCTGTAATCCCGTTTATTTATTTTTGCTTTTGTGGCCTGCCGTTTTGGTGTGATATTAAAAAATCATTGCCAAGGTCAATGTCCAGGAATAAGTGTTGTCTTAGAGAAGTTTTATAGTTCTGGTCGTATATTTAGGACTTTTATCCATTGAATTTTTAAAAAAAGTTTTCAATAACTTTAGAGCTATAAGTGGTTTTTGCTTACATGGATGAATTGTATAGTGAGTAGTGAAGTTTGGAATTTTAGTGTACCGGTTACCCGAAGAGTGCACATTTTATCCAGCAGATCATTTTTCATCCTTCACCTCCCTACTGCTCTGCCTGCTTCTGAGTCTACCATGTCCAGTACACCACTCTGTACACCTTTGTGTACCTGCAGCTTAACTCTCACTTACAAGTGGGAACATGTATGTGGTTTTCTGTTCCTGAGTTACTTCACTTATGATAATGGCTTCCATTTCCATCAAAGTTTCTGCAAAAGACATTATTGTGTTCTTTTTTATGACTGAGTAGTATTCTATGGTATATAGATACCACATTTTCTTTATCCACTGATTAATTGATAGGCACTTAGGTTGATTCTGTATCTTTACAACTGTGAACTGTGCTGCAATAAACATATGCATGCAGGTGTGTTTTTATGTAGTGACTTCTGTTTCTTTGGATAGATACCCAGGATAGTGGGATTGCTGGGTCTTATGGTATATCTGCCTTTAGTTCTCTAAGAAATCTCCATATTGTCTTTCATTTAAGTTGTTTTTCATTTAATTTACATTCCCACCAGCAGTGGACAAATGTTCCCTTTTCACCACATCTGTGTCAATATCTATTCTTTTATCCATTTTGAGTTGATTTTTGTGTATGGTATAAGATGAGCCCAATTTCCTTCTTTAGCATGTGGGAATTCTGTTTTATTATCACCCTTTTTTTGAGATGGAGTCTCACTATGTTGCCCAGGTTAGCCTTGAACTCCTGAGGTCATGCGACCCTCCTTCCTCAGGCTCCTGAGTAGCTAGGACTGCAGGCATGTGCCACTGTGCCTGGCTCCAGCACCAGTTGTTGAAGAGACTGTTCTTTACTTACTCATTGTATCTTCTTGATGCCTTTGCAAAACTTAGTTGGCTGTATTTGTTTGGGTTTATTTCTCAGCTTTTATTCTGTTCCTTTGGCCTATGTGTCTTTTTTTTTTTGCCCAGACCATATTGGTTTGATTGCTATGGCTTTGTAATATAATTTTAAGTCAGAGAGTATGGTGCCTCCAACTTTGTTTTTCATTCTCAGAATTGTTTTAGTTATTTGGGTCTTTTATGGTTTCATATAAACTTTGGAATTTTTTTTTCCTGTTTCTGGGTAAGAGTGTCATTTGGATTTTTTCCCTTTACCTTAAAAATAAAGAAGTAGATAATTTAGATGCTTGGGAAATCTGAATTAGTGTATCCTTCAAAAGAAATAGGCAGCAATGATGTTTTGAATTAGAATTATCTTTGTTTTTACGGTTTGAGTTATAATTGAAACATAAGAGATTATTTCTCTATATCAGGGTTTTACCACCCTTGGCACTATTGACATTTTGGTCTAGATAATTCTTTGTTGTGGAGGCTGTCCTATGTGCCATTATAGGGTATAGAGAAGCATCACTGGCCTCTACCCACTAGATGCCAGTAGTACCCCTCTGCTCACCCAGTGTGACAATCACTGGGGGACAAAATCACCCCCACTGCTCAACATTATAGAATTCATATTAGCAAAAATTAAGAACTGCATTGCAGGTATAACTTATATTCTTCTTTCCATGTTACAACTGTTAGACCCAGATTAGAATTTAATATATGTCTCTTTTGAACAAACCATGAGAAGTCATAAATTCATAGATTAGGTCTTTGGCACTATTACACATTTTATTTTGATAAAGTGGCTACTATAGCAATACCAATCTTTCTGATTTAGATACCGTATTCAGATGTTTTAATTCTTGCTTTAAAATTATTTAATTAAAAAAAATTTAAGGGTAATATATTAATTTTAAGAAAATTTGGAGAAATACAGAAACTTATTAAAAAATTAAAATCACCGTTAATACTAAAGTTTAGATATAAATAGAAATACATGTACTTTTAAGTCAAGTACAGATGAAAAGTGTATTGTGTGATTTTGGTGAACATTTAGAGACTTTGTAGATTAAAATTAAATCCTCCCTTCCTGGATTAAAATGGTAAATTGTGATTTTAAACACTTCCTCATTTTTAAAGAAAATAAAGATGCTAGAACTCACCACTATTTTTACTTCACTTAGATTAGTCTGAATTGTATAAATAATTGTGATAACATGCACAAGGGTATCTGTGAGATAAAAAAGGCTTGTTTATGAGTGAATTATCCCTTTGTGAGATTAATATTAACTTCCTTATATGTGTGTAAAGTAACTTCTTATATAACACATTAAACCTTTCAACTGTTCATGTATAATATATGGCCTAGGTGTATATGTTTATATATGTGTGTGTATATATCTATATGTATGTGTATCTGTTTCTCATTTTATAAACAGTAAAATCTAGGTTTGAACAGAAGCCACAGTCTTTGCTATGTAATTGAAAAAACGTGTGTTTTGGTGTAGGCAAATTTAAGGAAAGTCATAACTCTCAAACAATTCATCTGTTTAGAAAATGGTTTCAGGACTTCGCATGTTAAACCCATAATTCTATTACAATTATTGAGTTTTGTAACAAGAAGCATTTGTGCCTTGAGTTAAACTTTTAGCAGAATTTAACAATTAGAAATTTCTCAGAATGGTGCATACTGTCTATTGAAGGATGGGGGGATTAAGAAATGAGCCGTTTCTGGAAAGCTGAAGCTAATCTTAAAGGTTGAATCTGAATCTTGGCCCTCGTGGTTTGTGTGGCTCCTGGTGATGCTAAAGTGTTAATTTATTTTTTTTTTGTTTTCTCATTTTGTTTTGTTCTTATTTTCTCTTACAATGTACCATTGCAATTTTGACTGATTTCAAGGAGTTAATAAAATGTTACAGGTCACAAAAACTTTTTTATAAATTACAAATAATCTGTCTAGTATCTTTTTACCTAGAGGAGGGAGGCTTTTCATTATTAACTTTTAGCTGAGTTTATTTTTGGAGTCATTAGAGGTTTATTGACAAATGGCTGATTTTATTTCATAGGTGACTTATTAAAGGATATGAACTCTCTGTAAGGAGGAAGGACATTGTATTTCATACATTAGGTTTTCTGCTGTATCAAGCATCTTTTTTCTTATAAAAGTTACTGGTACCGTATAGCTGGCATCCCAAAATATGAAGTCAGTAATCAGCTGCTCAACCATTAAGGAGGAGGAAACAGAACAACTGCCAGTGCTGTATCTTGTTCTTGTGTTAGAGATGTCTTTAATAAAGGCTCTTAACGTTGAAATTTCTATTTCTTTCCAAAAGCTAAGAAAAACAAGCATTTTCTTAACTGCAGGTTATATGATTGGGACTGTGCCAGGTGTCTGCACATGCTTCCATTTACAGTAGTCCCCTCATACACTTCTAGTTTCTGCGGTTTCAGTTACCCGCGGTCAGCTATAGTCCAAAAATGTTAAATTGGAAAATCCAGAAATAAACAATTCATACGTTTTACATTGCTCTTCATTCTGGCAGATATGATGACATCGCTCTGTCCCACCCAGGATGTGAACCGTCAAAAAGATGGTCTCGCATGTCCACCCTGTAGACACTAATCTTCTGTTTGTCACTTGGTAGCCTTCTCAATGATCACATTGACCATGGCGGTTATCACAGTGTTTGTGTTCAAATAACCCTAATTTTACTGAATGATGGCCCCGAAGTGTAAGAGTACTGTGTCTAATTTATGAATTATACTTTATCATATGTATGTATGTATCGGAAAAAACAGTGTATATAGGGTTACTAAGGTTTTAGGCATCCACTGGGAGTCTTGGAATGTATTCTCTCTGGATGGGGGGACTGCTATAATTTTTTTCCCCAGCTATTGAGGTATAGTTGACAATTAAAAATTGTATACTTTTAAGCTTTACGATTTGATGATTCAATATATGCATGCATTATAAAATATTCACCACAGTCAAGCTAATTAACATTTCTGTCACCTCATATGGTTAGCATTTTCTTCCAGCCCTTCCTATTTTGGTGAGAGCATTTAAGATTTACCCTCTTAGCAACTATATTCAATACAATATTGTTAACTATATTCACATTGTTTTACATTAGATCTTCAGAAGCTATTCATCTTGCATAACTGAAATTTTGTCCCCCTTGACATCTATTTATCATCTATCATATATAGATACCTATCTATATATCTGTCTGTCATCTATCTTTTTATCTTTCTCCATCCATCTATTCACATGTACATACATTTATATACATGTACATATATGTATATATGTCTATATATAAACATATGAGTATATACAAACACAATAAACACATCTGAAAATTTTAAGGTTTGAATGGCGTAATGGCAGTCTCAAGGGAATAGAGAAAAAGTTCTTGGGAAATACTGATTTTTTTTCCCAGCATTCATTGTTTCATCATAGAAATTTGTTTGAATGGAAGATAGTAAAAGTAGTGGTCTTAATATAATAATTTTTTCTCCTTTAATTGGCATTGATGATGTATTTTGGTTTTGAAATTAGTGTGTGACAAGGGTATTTTAGCATTTTATTAGAGGAAATGCTTACTGACTTTTAGATGTGAAAATGCAGGTAAGTAAGGGATTCTACTGGTTATCTGAGGCCATGAACCCGAAGAAATAATATGTTTAATGATTTTTAGGAGTGAGAATTTTGCATCTGGTAGCATTGGATAGTTTAAATGGCATCATTTACGTTTACACATGAAAATGTATATTCTTCTAGTCCCCTTCCTCTTTCTTTCTCTATGGCAGGATTCCGATCTGAGGTCTCTTGAAGGACTTGCCTTTTCTTAGCAGAAGGTAGCAATCTTAGCACATTTACTTCTAATTAAAACCAGAATCCAGTGTTTTACTAGGGAATTTATTATTACTTTTAAGCAATGAGAATTTTGAACTTGGGAGTAGAGTTTTTTTCTTATAAACCTTATAGTACATTTGGGCCTCAGAATTAAAAAAAGCTGTTGACTGCCCACTGTGCATTAAAAAGGTTAAAAGTCCTCATGTTAGCAGTTCTGTGGCATTCTTTTTCATTACAATGCTTGTTTTATGGGTTTTATAGAGACGCATTAAACTGTAGCAGCTTCTGTTGGAATAACGTTACATTAAGTTTCAGGCTTCACTGGACACTTATTTGTCCTCGACAAAATCAATTGTACTTGTAAAGGCATCCGCATGACTGAAGATGGAAATATGTATGCACCGGCAGATCCAAAGTTCTGAGGCAGTGGGTACACTTGCCAGAAGTGAAGGGGAAAAGTGGAGGTGATTGCAGACTTTTAATAACCTTTACCTGAAATTCTTTCTGTGTTATGAAACTACTTTAAGAAGTATTTTTCCTTATTACACCACTGCTGATATTGTTTATAAATTAGGGAATACAAGACTGGGCACAGTGGCTCATGCCTGTAATCCCAGGACTTTGGGAGGCCAACTCGGGCAGATCACTGAAGTTGAGAGTTCAAGATGAGCCTGACCAACATGGAGAAACCCTGTCTCTACTAAAAATACTAAATTAGCCGGGCCTGGTGGCACATGCCTGTAATACCAGCTACTTGGGAGGCTGAGGCAGGAGAATTGCTTCAACCTGGGAGGCGGAGGTTGTGGTGAGCTGAGATTGCGCCATTGCACTCCAGCCTCAGCAACAAGAGCAAAACTCCATCTCAAAAAAAAAAAAAAAAGGGCAAGAAATTAGAGAATACAGTTAAATGACTGTAAAAAATTATGACTGTGGATATTGTTAAATTTTATGACTAATTGTGATTGCTAATTCAGAATTTTATTTATTTCTCTACACATACATACTTTAAACAAAATGGGTTATACTGTCCATTATTAGCTTTTCCTTTACAGTGGACTGTGCTTATCTTTCCATGGCAATATATAAAAAATCTATCTTATCATTTAAAAAATATGTGATTTAGTTATAAATAGTTATACAACGCATTATAATATGTGCTGGTAGGATTGTTTTTGTTTTTAATGTATTTTTAGTTGACAAATAATTGTATGTATTAATGGGGTACAATGTAATATTTTCATCTAGGTATACATTGTAGAAAGATTAAATCAAGCTAATTAACATATCCATCACCTCACCAAGTTTTTTTTTAGTATAGTGAGAACATTAAAAATCTGTTCTTTTAGCAGTTTCGAAATACACATTATTATTAACTGTGGTCACTGTGCAGTGCGACAGATCACGAAAACTTATTCCTCCAGTCTGAATGAAGCTTTATACCCTTTACCTCATCATTTTTAATGGCATAGAATTTGTGTTTTACACATGCATATACATCATAGTTAATCAGTCATCTGCTGACGTATATCTAATGCTTTCAATAGTTTTAATTTTTATAAATCATTGAACTTATTTGTAATCCTTTATATATTTATTAAAAATATAAAATGAATACATTTTTATGAAAACAAAACCAGAAATTTCCTTTTCATTTCTTCCTGCCAATGAAATCTCACTCTTCTCCTAGGGTGAATAAAATGGTGAGCCACCTTGCACTTGGATACAACAGTGTTCAGTATGTTTGTTAACGTATTTGGTTTTGCTTTATGCTGTTTTACATAAATGAGATCACGCTGTATATTAGCCTGTAATTTCCTCATTTCAGTTCATGTCCAAACATGTAGACTTTTGTTCCTCTTTGAGCTATGTACGATTCCGTATTTGGATATTTCATTATTAGTCACTGAGATTGCTTCTAAAATTCTAATTGTGGACAGTGTGTTTTTGCATTGGCTCACTCTGCCTTGATATATATCCCTTTACAGTAAATCTCATGGGTGTGTATTCTCTTGATCTGTCTGTGACATATATTTTAGCATTTACATTTAATTTCACTTAGGACTAGTGGTATGTATTGATCTTGTGGTGGAAAATAGAGGCAGTTGGCTAAATATTCTAGAAAGTTTGCAGAGAGGTTGATCAAATAAGCTCAGAGGAAGAGGTTCTTTACTTCAGGATTACCACATTCATCTAGTACCTTCTTTAACATCCATTTAAATTAACCTTCTCACTGAAAGTCCGTTTGACTAATGGAAGACTTTCATTGACTTTTCACTCTATGAAAGTAAATTGATAAAAGTTCAGGAGTTCTCAGCTCTAAGTATACTTCTTGGTAATGGATGCTTATTCAAACTTTTATTCTTGTGACAATCAAGATCAGTATAAGTCTGACTCCTTGATGGCTGAGATGACAAATTTCAGTGGATAGAGACCGGACTCCTCTAGAAATTGTGTCAGTGGCTTTCTGATGAGGTGAAAGCATGCTCTTTCTGTCATCTCTTCTCTCCCTCATCTTCAAGAATAGAGAGCTATTTCATATACGGAGGGCATTGTTTACTCCATGAAATAAGAAAAGCCTTTTCAGGATGGCTGCTTATTATCTAAGTACTTTTGGAAAGAAGGATATAAATTTGCCAATAATTAGGTCACCATTTTTGCTAAAAGTCTTCTAACTCATTTACCTTCTTGCCAAGGTTCAATATACATGTTTGAGCATGTGATTTTAAAAAATGTTTGCCCAAACTTTGATCATCATGTCCCAAGGCAGAGTCAGTCAGTGGGGCCCGAGCTTCAGGAATAGTGGGGAGTGTGATTCCTCAAAGGTCTTACTTTTGTTTTAATTTAAGTAACATGCTCTGTGTAGAAAACTTCATATAAAGTTTGCTTTAAGAAGGGAAAAAAGTTTGGGGGCTTCAGTTTTACCCTCACGCATTTATTTAGTCGTCTAGGCGCCTGTTATGAATATTCTTTTCTCATATGCTAAATTCCCATAGTCATTAATTTGGTTTTAGAGTCTATTTATTTCCCTTGATTTGTCTGTAGTTTATCTATAATGAATGTCATACCATATAAAAATATTAATGTACAGTGTGTTTTGCTATGTAGGAGGACTGATCATTCTTCATTGTTCTCTCTTTCTCTCTCTTTTTTTTTTTTTTGGCGACAGGGTCTTGCTATGTTGCCCAGACTGGAGTGTAGTGGCATGATCAAGGCTTACTGCAGGTTTCACGTCCTGGGCTCAAGTGATCCTCCCACCTTAGCCTCCCAAGTAGCTGGGACCACAGGCAGGCGCCACCATGCCTGGCTAATTTTTTTATTTTGTAGAGATGAGGTCTTGCTGTGTTATCCAGGATGGTCTTGAACTCCTTGGCTCAAGCAGTTCTCCCACCTTGGCCTCCCAAAGTGTTAGGATTACAGGTATGTGCCACTGGGCCCATCCATTGCTCTTCTAAAAAATTTCTTTGTTATTTTTGCTCCTTTTCACTCCCCCCTTAAACTTTAAAAGATAGTTTATTGAATTCCATGAAAAAATTATTTTAGAATATTGTTTGGCATTGCATTAAATCTATAAATTTTTTGATGCATAACTGGCACATTTGTGATACCATTTTTCCCATCCAGGGCCACAGGATAACTTATTATTTATTTAGGTATTCTTCTGTGTCTTTCAGTAAAAATTTTACTTTTTACCTGTGTTAGTGTTTTGCTTGGTTAGATCTTCCCTGTCTCTTTCCTCCCCACCCCACTCCCTCACTTCCTTCTTTTCTTCCCTTTATGTGCCAGCACCGTGGTGGGCATGATGGATACAAAATTGAGGTCTGTGGCTTCTTTAAGTTCGGGTAGGGAGATAAACATTAAAAAGATAATGATTAAGTAGATAGCAATAGCTGTAAAATCACAACTGTTATGAGGGAAAAGATAACATGTTCATAAGGGTCTATCTTAGGGGTATATTCCTTAATTTGACCTTACTTAACTTAGTCTTTCTGAGGAAGTCAAGATCTCAAAGTGGACCTAGAGTCAGTGCATTAGCAACCTAACTGCTTGAT
Source organism: Callithrix jacchus (assembly GCF_049354715.1). NCBI lineage: Eukaryota > Metazoa > Chordata > Mammalia > Primates > Cebidae > Callithrix > Callithrix jacchus. The sequence continues at coordinate 2,140,892 of NC_133512.1, forward strand.
GGCTATTGTGAATGAAATCTTTGTTTTATTACTTTAAAACATTTTTTTGGAGGGGAAGGCAGGGAGAAAGCCAGGTAGGCACAGCTGTGTGTTGACAGTTACTTTTCCTACATCCCACTCTACTCTGCCTTCCACTGATAGAAAGTAGTCAACTTTCAGTCTTTTTCTATTTGCTTTTAAGACATTCTTTGTGCTTCTGCAGTTTCTTATCAGGTATCTAAGGGAGGGTTTATTTTTACTTATCCTACTTGGGATTTCTTGGATTTAAAACTGGATCTTAGCATTGATGACTTTCAACAGTTCTGGGTAATTCTCAGCCATCATTTCTTTGAATGTTGCCTTTTCTACATTTTCTCTAGTATGTACTTGTGAAAATCCAGTTAGACATAAGTCAGACCATCTTACCCTATTGTTTATGTCTCTTAACTTCACATGTATTTTCCATTCATCTCTATTATTTTGATGCTTCCTGGATTGTTGCTTAGATTGATTTATGGTTTGCTTTCTAAATCACTGCCATTTAGTATCAAATGTGTATTAAACCTGCTCTTAGACTTTTGTTAACTTTGTTCACTCTTTATTATATTTTTTATTCCTCAAAGTTCTGTTTGTTGCCATTTAGTATCAAATGTGTATTAAACCTGCTCTTAGACTTTTGTTAACTTTGTTCACTCTTTATTATATTTTTTATTCCTCAAAGTTCTGTTTGTTGCCATTTAGTATCAAATGTGTATTAAACCTGCTCTTAGACTTTTGTTAACTTTGTTCACTCTTTATTATATTTTTTATTCCTCAAAGTTCTGTTTGTTTTTTTTAAAAAATCTGCTTGGTCATTGATGTGGTCTCTTAGTCATTGTTAATACCTGCTTTTATTTCTGTCAATAATTTCCACACACGGTCTTTGCAGTTGTCATCCTGCTCTCTATTATTTTTGCTACTTCTTGCTCATGATGCCTTCTGTTGTTTTATGTATTGTGACTTTGACTTTGAGGTCATATTCTTTGGAACATTATGAATGGGAATGATTGGTGCCTTTCTTCAAAGATTTGAGTATTCTTTTGTCAGATGTTTGGTGGTACTTCCAACTCAGTGTCACCTTATACTAAAGTTGCAGATTGAAGTTTCTTGGGTCATCCAGTGGAATGAATTGGGTCTGCAGACCCACATTAGAGTCAGTTTGGGGTTTATGAATTCTTTTTTTTTTTTTTTTGAGACGGAGTTTTGCTCTTGTTACCCAGGCTGGAGTGCAATGGCGCGATCTCGGCTCACTGCAACCTCCGCCTCCTGGGTTCAGGCAATTCTCCTGCCTCAGCCTCCTGAGTAGCTGGGATTACAGGCACACACCACCGTGCCCAGCTAATTTTTTTTTGTATTTTTAGTAGAGACGGGTTTTCACCATGGTGACCAGGATGGTCTCGATCTCTCGACCTCGTGACCCACCCGCCTCAGCCTCCCAAAGTGCTGGGATTACAGGCTTGAGCCACCGTGCCCGGCCATGAATTCTTAAGAGAGACTTTTTTCCTTCATCTGATTCCAAGTTTTGAGATGTGTACTTTATTTTGCTTTCTCCTGGGCTTAACGGGGAATGCTTTCCAAGTTCTCCTTACAGTAGAGGGAGAGCTCTTTGTGGTCTTTGCTTTATACTGGAGGGATGAAGGTAATGTAAGGAATATACTAGATTCCCCACAGAATGTGGTCCACAAGTTTTTTTCTCCTTCATTATATCTCATTTGAGAGCAGGAAAACTGAAGCTTATGGTTGTTTGATTTAGGAAAGTGCCCCAGTGGCTCTTTTTACCTTTATGGGGTTCACACTTTTGCTTAGTTTTTAGTTTTTAAATTTTATTTCCTGTTTTTCTTTTTTTTTTTTTGGCAGCATATTGATGTACTTAAACATACTGCTTTGAACAAACATTTTATACAATAATTTTAGTGTGAGAATCAGGGTATTATCTGCTATTCTCCTCCTCTACTTGTCCTCTGCTTGTTTGATTTTATTTACTTTTGCAAATAATTAAAAAATTCAGCAGCATCAAATTTTTGTCTGCTAAAGTGTAATATTTAACATTTGATAAATTAGGTATTGCTTATAAGCATATGAAGTGCTATTGTCATGGTAGACCATGTTAAATTTGGAATCAGAAGGGGATTTAGAAATTATGTCATTACATACCTACACTGTGCATAACATTAAGTTGGAGAAACAGTATGAAGATTAGAAGACATAGTGTTGAGTCCTGACACTGCTACTTACAGCTGCGTGTCCTTTAACAAATCATTTGGGACGGGAGCGGTGGCTCAAGCCTGTAATCCCAGCACTTTGAAAGGCCGAGGCGGGTGGATCATGAGGTCAAGAGCTCGAGACCATCCTGGTCAAAATGGTGAGACCCCGTCTCTACTAAAATACAAAAATTAGCTGGGCACGGTGGCGCATGCCTGTAATCCCAGCTACTCAGGAGGCTGAGGCAGGAGAATTGCCTGAACCCAGGAGGCGGAGGTTGTGGTGAGCTGAGATGGCGCCATTGCACTCCAGCCTGGGTAACAAGAGCGAAACTCCGTCTCAAAACAAACAAACAAACAAATAAACAAACAAACAAAAAAACAAATCATTTGAGGTTTCTCGAGTCTTAGGTCTCTCCACAGTAAATGAGGACAGTAATTCTTGACCTTCCCAAGTTACAGAATAGTTGGGTATGCTAATAATGTGTGGACCAGAGCTTGTAAATGGCTATTACTGTTAATTGTGAAGTCTTTTGTTTGGTTCTGTTAATTTCATCGGACCTCCGTTAGAAGAGGTCATCAATGCATTCATAGATTGCTTCTGTTGTTCCACATACCCTCTTCAAACCCACCTCAATTTGTTAGCCATCCTCGTTTAATTTCTTCTTCGTACGTCATTGGAGCTCAGTTAATTTTTAGAGCATAGAGCGGAAACCAAGAACTTTGAAAGCTAATTTAGAAAGATTTATTGAAATATACAAGGAACGTTATGTAGTCATACATGTCCTTCACATTCATATCTGATGCAGCTGAATTCCTGTGTTTTAAGACATAAAATAAAGCCAGTCTTTGATAGAGAATAGTAAAAGCCCATACAGTATCCAGTCAATACTGGGAAGATTTTTGATGGGATTGGATTGCCTGCTTGTCAGCAGAGGGAGCCTTTGTATCACTTTTTTAATTCCAGAATTCATATACTATTGAGTTTGTAAAAAGCCAGTATATTTATGGAAAATGCTGGTTTTCTCACCTAGGCCCAAATAGGAACCTTTTTCTTTTCTTCCTGGAAATGAAATACTTTTTGTGTTTGTTTTATGAGTTATTTATAATAGTGTTTCACAAGTGCTGGCATGGAGGGTTCTTTAAAAATGGTTGATGCTGAGGTATAACAGACGTTCTCAATCCTCTGTTAAGGTTTTGGATGGTCTTAAGATAATGGAAGAAGAAGAGCTAATGTAAGTTAAGGCTAAAATATGTTCAGTTAGAGGATTGTACTTAGTACTTCCTACTTATTTGTATTAGTATTAATAGTTTTAAAAGAATATTGGTGATTATAATCTATTTCTTAAAAAATTTCCTGATTGGGGCCAGGCGGGGTGGCTCATGTGTATAATCTCAGCACTTTGGGAAGCCAAGGCGGGCGGATCACCTGAGGTCAGGAGTTTGAGACCAACCTGGCCAGCCAACATGGTGAAACGCTGTCTCTAATAAAAAGTGCAAAAATTAGTCAGAAGTCATGGCACATGGCTGTAGTCCCATCTATTCAGGAGGCTGAGGCAGGAGAATCGCCTGAACCCAGGAGGTAGAGGTTGCAGTGAGCCGAGATTGTGCAATTGCATTCCAGCCTGGATGACAGAGCAAGACCTTATCTCAAAAAAAAAAAAAAAAATCGGATTGGACATTTCACAAGATTGACAACACTATGATGTTCTCCAGTAGTTACAGGTTAATGAAATTCATGAGCCCAGGAATCACTGCTTTACTGAGTACTTTAGCAAATAAAAATGGACATTTCTGAATTGAACCATTTCCAATTTCTTGGCACATTTTTTCCCAGTCTTCCTCTGACATCTTTTCTTTGGTATGTAAAGAGTGAGATTTAATAACTAAATTATCTGATATCCAAGGTATAAATAAGTGTGGGTGCTGGGGGAAGTTGGTTTGATTGTTTTTTAAAGCATACTAAATTTGGGATTAAGATTGGCTTACATTCCTACCATGCTCTATGAGCAGTACTGGGTGGTTAATATACGTCACAGACTGAATGAAATTAAACAAAGTTACCCAAGCCATATATCCCATTGCTCTTTCCCCTGATTTATTGGTACTATATCTACATTTGATGCTTTCTCCATATTTCTTCAATTTGTTGTTTTATGATATACCATCCTGCTCTGGGAACAGGGAACAGTCAGAAGAGTATCCTAATTAGTGCCCCTTTTTGGTACTTTACCTGATGATAATAATCTCTTGTTTTGTATTGAAAAGAAAAAGACTTTGTATCCAGGTTCTAATAATTACTAAAGCTTTAAGTTTACTCTGAGTATGCTTTTGAAGTCAGAGTTTTATGAAATACTAAGGGATCTAAGGATCATTCTGCTCCTTTGGTATCCACTTTGGGTTTCTATGATTTATTCTTTATGGTTAAATGATTTTTCTACTAATTTGTCTATTTTCCTTGTAGGGTTCTCAGCCATACTTCTTTTATTTCATGTGCTTTTTAATATGGTCTTTCCAGTAGGCTTTCTCTCTCTCTCTTTTTCTTTTCTTTTTTTTAAGAGCAGACTTAACCGTAATCTTTCCCCTCCCTTATTAATAGATCTTAGTGTATCTACTGTTAGGCATACAATGAGCAATTAGTCTTATGACTTAGTTCTAACTCTGTAATATCAAATGAATACTAAGTTCTGTAATAATTTTGAATCACAGTTTCTTAAGTGTCACATGCCAGAGCTAATTATTTCAGGACTTTCACCATATATTATTTTTACTTTGATGTTATTCATTTAATAAATATTTTTGGTTCTAGTGGATATGAGGGACTATCAGGGATGGAGAGGCATGGCGAATAAAACATAATGGCAGTTCGTATGGAGTTTTCATGTGAATATGGTGATATTTTCAAACATTTTGGTCCTCTTGGTGATAATTGACATATTGGTAATCTAGAACTACAGTTTGACATAGTTTCTTGCTTTCATGATGGTTCAATTTTGTTAAACAGATATTTTTGGAGCACTGACATATAAGAGAATATGCTTAATGCTGTCAGCTAAACAATGGAAAAAAATAAACTTATCTTTAAGGACTTAAGATGTAAGGGCATTTGGGGCAGGATTATTTTACTTGGAGTATTTGGCTGATGGGGCTAGGTGAGAGGGAGTACTCTATGTTCATTTAGTAGACATACACTGAGGAGTTCTTTGAATATCTTGTTTATGAATTTATACTTAATTCTGGAGATACTGAAGTGTCTTTGAAGTTTTTGAGTGGGTTGATAACATGATTGCATTTGTATATTCAGATGATTTTGGTATATTTGTCTCTATAACTTTTACTAAACATATGATATTTTAATGACTTCCCTTGGAAGAAACCAATAAATTTGAGACCAAACAATGGCTAAATGGCATCTGAAGCCTGTGATAGGAATGGGCAGTTCAGGAAATTTGGTGTTGTAATTATCCCTAATTTATTTCGATTTGCCTTTTAAAACCATGTGAGCTTAAATCATGTTAGACCTCAGCTGATAATTTCCTGGCTTCAGTTTTTTTTTTCCCTACAACCTTAATTAATTGGTCACAGTGAGTTCAATGTAAACTATAGTTTTTATCTTGTTTCTTCTTTTGATATGCTAATGATTTAATTAAGAGAGTCGATAATATGTAAAAAGCAAATATTTAGCTTTGGAAGTTAATGGTTTATGGGACTGATACTATTAAAAATGAGGAATATTTATACAAAATAAAGTATTTTAATTTTTTTTGTTTTTTTTTTCAATATTTTTAGGAATATTCTCTGGGGTTTTATTATGATTGGCTATTACCTTGAGAAGTTTACCTCACTTCAAAACTGGTTATTTATTTGTTTAAAATTTATACCTCAACATTATACTCATTTTTTAATAATTTTATTTTTAGATGAAGGAGAAGAAAGGAATGCCAACGTACATGGGCTCTTCTATATGATGTCTGTCATGTCTTTCTTAGGGAGTCATTCTGTAAGAAAATATCAATATGGGGGTGGAGAGAGAGAGAGAGAGAGAGAGAGAGAGAGAATATGAATATGGCTATGTGTGTGTGTCGGGGTGAGGGTGTGCAAACAGAGGCCGCTCATTTCCCATTTGCAGATTCTAGCACACCCACAATATTCTTTTTTGGAGATTTCCATAGATAGCATGTTAAGGAAATTGCTATTTTGAGGAAAGTTAACTTAAATAGGCAGAAAGTCATTTGAACAGCCAACAGTCACACAGACCTAAGTTCCGAGAGGCTTCTCATAGTTCCTAAAGTCTTAAAACCCCCTGTTTTTGGCAAAAAGGATGAATTTCTGAGTGTGTATGTATGTGTTTGTGTATGCAGGCACACTTTCTCATGTTATATTTTATCCTTTGTTTCCTGAAGAAATTTTTTCCCTTGATTTTTAAGTTTTTCTATTTTAAGTTTGGTCTATAAGGAACAGAATAACCCACTAATATCAGTTATTTAAGATTTAGTGAATGCTTACTAGGTACTAGGAAGTGTGTATTTTAATTATATAATCCTTATGGCAGTATCATGTAATATTCTCTTCTTACCATTACTTCACAGATGAGAAAACCGATAGAGTTCCCAGGGGTCTGAGATAAGGATGTTGCACACTTGCCCTCAAGTTGTGGCTTTGCCATCAGTTCCAATGAGCATGTCAGTCTTCGTCAGCATAGCCTCCTGCACACAGTCTCTCCCCTCCCAGCAGCTTCCACACACCTCCTTTTAAATCTGGAGAACATCATTCTCAGCAAACTGACACAGGAACAGAAAATGAAATACCGCATATTCTCACTCATAGGCGGGTGATGAGAAATGAGAACACATGGACACAGGGAAGGGAGCACTACACACTGGGATCTATTGGGGGGAATAGGGGAGGGACAGCAGCAGAGGGGAGCTGGGGAGGGATAGCATGGGGAGAAATGCCAAATGTGGGTGAAGGGGAGGAAGGCAGCAAAACACACTGCCACGTGTGTACCTATGCAACTATCTTGCATGTTCTGTACATGTACCCCCAAACCTAAAATGCAATAAAAAAAAAATCCATGTCTCTATGCATGGTGTTCCATCTGCTTTTGCGCCTTTACCTGCTTCTCAACCTGCAAGGCACAGTGTTCCGAAGCTTCTATTCATCCTCCCATAGCCTTTTACGTTACTTTACTCTATCTCTGTTGTTACATTGTTGTATCATTTAACTCCCATATTCGCCAAACTTTCTGAAGGTAGCTACTATGTCTCTCCTAGCACATACTGGGTGGACAGTGAATGTGCATGGAATTTGTTGAATGAATATGAGTTATGGAAAATGTTATCAAAACTTTCATGATTGTTGCATCTGACAAAATAATTCACCCGATATTTTGTGGATGCAAACGATAATGTAATGTTTAGGGCCTTCTTTTAAACTCTAAAATTGCATTCATATTGAACCCATCATGTATAATGCTAATTTAATCAATGGTTGTAATTTTCTTACATTATGTTATTAACCTTGTTCACAGTTTAGGGGAAAAGATTGTGATAAATAGTTTGACAGAACACATAGTAATGGTCTTTGTAAGGCAATTAAAGTTTCCTATTAAAATTAGACACATTAAAATGTCAAAAGACAAGTTCATAGGAGAAGTTAATATGTAGGCTTAAATTGTATTTTCTTGAGTCTTTAAGCAATTAGTCTCATGAGGCTATTTATTGGAGTAACACTTGAATTATAGTTGAGAATTTGTGTAACTTTTCCCTGGTACATCATTTTAAAATATTAGCTATTTAGCTCAATAGATGCATTCTGTTTATTCATTTCTTCTGTTTACTTCAGGTTTTAAAATATATTTATTTAATTATTTATGCCTAAGGTTTCAAACTTAGAATCTAATTGGATATTGCATTATTATTAGGCACTAATTATCTTTAGAATGTTCAAACTAAAACAGAATATGAGGAATACGGTAATAAGAAAGAAGCTATTCTTTCAACTAATTATGAATTATTAGTTACTAAGCATAGCCAAATAATAGCATGCATCTCAAAACTATGGTAGTAGTTTTATTTGTATGATGATATGAATGAAAAGTACAAAAATGATATTTAATGGCAAATGTACAATCTAGCAAGCTCTAGATATCTGTCTGCTATTTGTTTTTAAGGCAGAATCTGTTAGAATCCTACTCTGAACGTTTTTATGTCTTTGTTCGTAGCGAACATGTTGTATTATTTTTGAGGTGGGTTTGCAGTAAGAATTCATGTGCTAGTGTTTCAGTCTTTCGGTAACAACAACAATTTTTTTTTTCCCTGCATGCGTAAAATGAGCGGAAGTTCCGCAGACTTTTGGGCTCTTCTGTTCTTATGTATCAGTCTCTTGATGTTTCCTGTCTGCCTTTTTGACTACCTATACAGCTGTTTTTTTTGAGTTTTTCAGACTTGGAGACAGACCAAATATTTTTGACAGCTGCATGCTGAACTGCATATATGCTTGGCCGTAGGTCACGTTTGCATTTCTTCACTTGTATTTTTACTCAATGTGTAAAAGAAATATGAGCGAAGAGAGATTCAGAAAACATGTAGCATGCTGAGTAATGGTAGTTTTCTTTCATGTTTGCCACACCACTTACTCTGCTGCATATATTCACAGGAAGAGAAAGACAGTATAGAAATAGAGGATATGGCATTCAGGACTGCCCTCCACGGGGCCCTTGTTGCCTAAATAGTGAATGATGGAACGTGCTCTGGGTTATGCTTCGTAGAAAGAACTTCTGCGCGTGGGGACACACACACTGCTACACTTTATGACCAGATTGTAGTTTCCACGTATAGATTATAAGTTAGTAGAGAGGACTGTTGATTTCGCAATCTGATGAACATGCAGTTGATTACCAGTGTATGCATCATGTTAAGGCTTTGACTGTATGACATTTTAATGCCAGGAAATGAGACATACTATTTAATAAATCTTCGTGACATGAATCTGCCGTAATAGAACTTTTCTGCCTCTACCCCTGGTCCCTCCAGGCATGAATTTTTTTTTTTTTTTTGCCTTTGAAAGTGAAAAATAATTGATTTTTAAAATCCTCTCAAATTGATCTTGGTCAGTTCTTTCTCAGTTTGTTTCCAGATCTTACAAGTAATATTTCAAATCACAACCATTGTTTTTCTCTTACTGTGCTCAAGATTACTAGAATAAAATCCAGATTTTAAATTCTGGTGAAATCTTCTAGTTTTTTCCTATGTAAAAATTATTTTTTCCTGTATGGGTTAAGCATAATTTTTGAGGAAGCCTTATTAAGATACTGTTATCATTTCAATTTGTGGTTTTATGTTTCATATTCTTTCGGTTAAACCTGATCCGTTGCACTGTGGATCCAGTACAACAGCCTCTGCCTCTTTTTCTGTGTTCCTTTTCCCTCTGATACTTTCCCTCTACTTTCACCTCTGCCTGCTATTCACCCTGCCCATGTTTCGCAGGCCAGGGTGCGTTTTATCTGTCATGAAACTTTGCCTAGGAATTTTACTGTAATGAAGCTCTTTGATTTTCTGTAGCGTTTAGTCTGTTTTACACCATTTAGGTTTTGTATGTTAATGCATGTTATTTTAATAAATGGATATAAATTTCCCCTCCCAGGGTTTCACTGTATTAACATAGAGCCAGATGGATTCCTAGTTGAATATGAGTTGTCACTTTCTAATTCTTTGACATCAGACAAATTATTTAAGCTCTGTGGGTTTGTCTTCTCATGTATAAAATGGGACTATTGTCTACTTTTTAGAATTATTAAAGATTACAACTACTGTGCTGTGTAAGTGTTTAGCAGAAGGCCAGAAATGTAACAGGTGCTCAGTAAATGGCCATAGTAGTTCATATTGCTGTTGTTCCATATTTCTTATAGCCCCTGATACTGTACTGAGCATGTGGTAAAGACTCTTTGAGTATGGTTCATGGCAAGGTCATTTAAATAGCTTCTGAAATCCCACTGCTTTTGTGAAGGTTTCCTGTTGGCTCTGTTCTGTCAGAATGACAAAACTTTCGTGGCTTTTTCTGGACTGTTCTTTCTATTCCCATTATCGGTAAGGGGAGCCTTTGGTATGTATTCTGAAGGGGTTTCCAAAGCAGTGATTTGAAGGATTTATTTATTTATTTTTGAGTAATGTTTTGGATCAATCCTTACATTTTTCTAAAAATCAGTAGCCAAGATTGTAATAAATACAGCATTTTTCACATACTTTGTATGCAGTGTGAAACACATGGAATAAAATCTCAGCCAATCTGAGCTACAGATGAATAAATTATTTTGCCTAGTTTACTTCAGCTCAACAGACATTTCTTAATGTATCTCCTGTATGCCAGGCATTTTATAGTTGTTGGATTTACAAAGATAAGTAAGATATGGTGTCTGCCTTTGAGTTAGTCCAGGGCAAATGAGAGACACAAAAGCAGACCATTTCAATAGATGATATGTTCTAAGATGGAGGTGGGATGGGGCCCTGTGGGATCTTGGATGGAGAGTGACTGAAGGAGAAAGAGAAGACTTACGGGAAGATGTGAGCCTTAGCCCGTGGTGTCTCTCAGAGGAAGAATGCACTGATCCACTTGATTCAGGGACAGAGGCAGATTTGGCTCCAGTTGAGGTCTGATACACTGACTCACACAGTATCTACCGTGGCTTTCTCTTACATGTGCTTTTGGAAAAGCCAAATGGCCTCTGTGATTCCAGACCGTGTGCACCTCATGCATTACTCTCCAGGAAAGAGTAACTTTTCCTCTAGTTCCCACTCAAATTAGGGATTTCATTTTTCTCTCATTGGCTGTAAGTTATCCCGGAAACCATCAGTGTGACTCCTGGGGTACTAACTGGTTTGCATAAGTCAGGGCCTGGCCTCAAGCCTAGAATCAGGTCAGTCTTACCCATACCTTATGGCTGAGCGTGGAGGAGAGGGGAATGGATGACTTGGGGGAAGCTCGTAAGTGTTCACTAGACTAGGGTAAGAAAAGTTAGGGACCTTTGGAGGAAAGAATATCATGTAAACAAAAGCAAGGAAGCATGCATCATCATGATGTGTGTGGGAAATAGCAAGCAGTTAAACATTAATACAACATGTACTCTAAGAGTTAGGACATAATTATAGAAATAATAATGTGTTTGAGTATTTTCCACTGCTAGGTCTAGTTTCCATACATTATTTTATTTAATTCTCACAAGTTACTGAAGCAGTTGCTCCATCTTGCAGATAAGGAAACTTAAGTCCAAGCTCACAGCTAACAATTGGTGGAGTTGGACTCAAACCCAGATTATTTGGCTTTAGAGACAGCCCACTTGGACTAATGTATTCTGCTCTATGTTGCTGGAGTTCAGCAAATAGGACCTCTTCTACTATGCTGTATTAGGCTGTTCTCACACTGCTGTAAAGAAATACCTATGACTGGTAATTTATGATTGGCTCATGGTTCTGCAGCCTGTGCAGGAACCACGATGCTGGCATCTGCTTGGCTTTTGGGGAGGCCTCAGGAAACTTGCAATCATGGTGGAAGGCAAAGGGGGAGCACATATGTCACATAGTGAGAGTAGGAGCAAGAGAGAGAGAGGGAGGTGCCGCACACTTTTAAACAACCAGATTTTGTGATAACTCACTATGGTGAGAACAGCACGAAGGGGATAGTGCTAAACCATTAATGAAGAACCACCCTCAGGATCCAATCACCTCCCTCCCTTTAGGCCCCACTCTCAACATTGGAGATTACAGTTTGACATGAGATTTGGGCAGGGACACAGATCCAAACCATATCTATGCTAATGGGCCAGATTTTCTCTGGGATTCAAGCTTTTTTCAGGCTCTAGTTCTTCATCCTGTCATGCTAGGGTAGAGGTTCTGAAACTTTAGCATGCACCAGAATAGCCTCTAGGCTTGTTAAAACCTAGCATTTCTGGGCCCTGTGACCAGAGTTTCTGATATAGTAGGCCTGGATTGGTATTTTAGAATTGGCATTTCTGAGAAGTTCCTAGGTGATGCATACGGTGCTGGTCTGCGGGCCACATTTTGAGGACCACTTCTTTGAGGTCTCTGGGAGACTGAAGATTTGTGGTTCAGTGATAACACATATTGAAATGAACACACATTTTATTGGTACTTCCGTTTGGAACTATACATGTTCTGAGCTTATAGTCTTTAATAACGCAGAGATCAAGAGTATTATTTTGCTTACTATAATATGCTCCACCTAGGTCAAGATCATTGCATAAATATTTCATATCTTAATAGAAAATGTATCAACATTATATTTACATACAAGATGTACATATTTAGACTTAATTTTAAAATATTTTTGTTGTGAAAAAGTATATTAAAAAAGTAACATGAACACCTGTATTTCCACCACATCAACAGTTGTAAATATATGTGTCTTATTCACATTTTTTTGATGAATCATTTGAAAATGAGTTACACATCTTGCATCACATTGCCATAAACACTTCAGCACACATCTCTCAATGAGAATATTCTCTTACATTTTACAATGCCATGATCCATTCAAATTCCCCTAGTTGTCCCAATATCTTTTCTCTACCTGTTATTTTTGGTACCAGGTTTCAGTTAAGTGAAACTAAATTTTAAGAGGCAGCAATCCTGGATGGTATCCTTCAGCTCAGGTTAGGTTCTGTGTTATTTAGGATACAGGTTTTGTTGCTTAAACAAAGACTCAACTTAATGATGGCTTAAATAAAAAAGATGTTTGGCTGGGCATGGTGGCTTACACCTGTAATCCCACCACTTTGGGAGGCTGAGGTGGGCAGATCACCTGTGGTCAGAAGTTCAAGATCAGCCTGGCCAACCTGGTGAAACCTCATCCCTACTAAAAATACAAAGATTAGCTGAAGGAGGTGGCGTGCTTGTAATCTCAGCTACTTTGGAGGCTGAGGCAGGAGAATAGCTTGAACCTGGGAGACAGAGGTTGCAGCGAGCTGAGATTACATCACTGCACTCCAGCCTGGGTGAGGGAGCAAGATTCTGTCTCAAAAAAAAAAAAAATAAATAAATAAAAGGAAAAAGAAAAAAAGATGTTTATTTCTGTCATGTTTAAGCATCTGGAGATAAATGGCTGATAGAGAGGCTCTGTTGTCCTCAGTATGTGACTTCCATCTCTGAGGCCAAGGCAGCTGCTCCAGCCCTACTAACAAAGAAGAGAGGGAAGTATGTATTTGGTCCATGTAAGGACATGCCTGCAAGTTGTATGTATAACCTCTGCTCATATCTTGTTGACAAGAACATAATTATATGATGTATCTGTAAATAGAGGCCTGCAAGTGGAAGCTTTATTTTGGATGGCTATATGTCTAGTGGCAATTCATGATTATATATATAAAATCAATTTTTATATATATATATACATGTAATTGCACTTTAGGTTCTGGGGTACATGTGTAGATAATGCAGGATTGTTGCATAGGTATATACATGGCAATGTGGTTTGCTGCTTCCATCCCCTAGTCACCTATATCTGGCATTTCTCCCCATGTTGTCCCTTCCCAACCTCCCTGCCCTTCGCTGTCCCTCCTCTAGTCCCCTCTAACAGACCGCAGTGTGTGATGCTTCCCTCCCTGTGTCCATGTGTTCTCATCATCCAACACCTGCCTATGAGTGAGAACATGGTGTTTGATTTTCTGTTCTTGTGTCAGTTTGCTGAGATTGATGGTTTCCAGATTCATCCACATCCCTACAAAGGACACAAACTTATCATTTTTTATGGCTGCATAGTATTCCATGGTGTATATGTGCCACATTTTCCTAGTCCAGTCTATCATTGATGGACATTTGGGTTGGTTCCAGGTCTTTGCTATTGTAAACAGTGCCACAGTGAACATACATGTGCATGTGTCTTTATAATAGAACAATTTATAATCTTTTAGATATATGCCCAGTAATGGGATTAGTGGGTCAAATGGAAATTCTATTTCTAGGTCCTTAAGGATCGCCACACTGTCTTCCATAATGGTTGAATTAGTGTACACTCCCATGAACAGTGTAAAAGTGTTCCCGTTTCTCCATATCCTTTCCAGCATCTATTATCTCCAGATTTTTTAATGATCGCCATTCTAACTGGCGTGAGATGGTATCTCAATGTGGTTTTGATTTGCATCTCTCTAATGACCAGTGATGATGAGCATTTCTTCATATGTTTGTTGGCCTCATGTATGTCTTCTTTTGAAAAGTGTCTGTTCATGTCCTTTACCCACTTTTGAATGGGGTTGTTTTTTTTCTTGTAAATCTGTTTTAGTTCCTTGTAGATTCTGGATATTAGCCCTTTGTCAGATGGGTAGATTGCAAAAATTTTTTCCCCTTCTGTTGGTTGCCAGTTCACTCTAATGATTGTTTCTTTTGCTGTACAGAAGCTCTGGAGTTTAACTAGATCCCATTTTTCTATTTTGGCTTTTGTTGCCAATGCTTTTGGTGCTTTAGTCATGAAGTCCTTGCCTTTGCCTATGTCCTGAACCTAGACAACCGTGTCTAGGTTTTCTTCTAGTGTTTTTATGGTGTTAGGTCTTATGTTTAAGTGTTTAAGCCATCTGGAGTTAATTTTAGTGTAAAGTGTCAGGAAGGGGTCCAGTTTCTGCTTTCTGCACATGGCTAGCCAGTTTTTCCAACACCATTTATTAAACAGAGGAATCCTTTCCCCATTGCTTGTTTTTGTTCGGTTTGTCAAAAATCAGTTGGTTGTAGATGTGTGGTGTTGCCTCCAAGGCCTCTGTTCTGTTCCACTGCTGTATATCTCTGTTTTAGTACCAGTATCATGCTGTTTTGATTACTGTATCCTTGTAGTATAGTTTGAAGTCAGGTAGCATGATACCTCCAGCTTTGTTCTTTTTGCTTAGGATTGTCTTGGCTATGCAGGCTCTCTTTTCGTTCCATATGAAGTTTAAGGTGTTTTTTTCCAGTTCTGTGAAGAGGGTCATAGGTAGCTTGATTGAATAGCATTGAATCTATAAATTACTTTGGGCAGTATGTCCATTTTCACAATATTGATTCTGCCTAACCATGAGCATGGAATGTTTCTGCATCTGTCTGTGTCCTCTCTTATTTCCTTGAGCAGTGGTTTGTAGTTCTTCTTTTACCTTTACCTCCTTTGTTAGTTGTATTCCTAGGTATTTTATTCTCTTTGTAGCAATTGTGAATGGCAGTTCGTTGTTGATTTGGCTCTCTTTAAGTCTGTGATTGTTGTATAGAACGCTTGTGGTTTCTGCACATTGATTTTGTATCCGGAGACTTTGGTGAAGTTGCTTATCAGTTTCAGGAGATTTTGGGCTGAGACAATGGGATCTTCTAAATATACGATTATGTCATCTGCAAATAGAGACAATTTGACTTCCTCTTTTCCTAGTATAATTCATGATTCTATTACTAAAGAAAGAATGGCTGTGGGGAGCAGCAGTTAACATCTCTGCTACAAATTCTAAAGAACTGTACCAAACTATACTAAATCCACTTAATAATGATATTTCTCTTTTTGAGATATATAGGGGTCATAATTGCTGCTCTGCTAACTGAGCCCAGACTGATGTTCTTTTTTGAATTATTCGATGCGTGTTTTATGGATGTTCTGTTTTCTTTTTGTTAGGATATTAGCTGTCATTGCTCACAGCTGACAGCTTCTTCACCGCCCCTTTCTGATTTACCACTTTCTTTCTTCTGGGCTTGGGAAGCAGGTAATAATAGGCTTCTTAATAATGCTATAATGTATTCTGTGCCTTATGTGTGCTATACAGTGTTAGGGACTTTGACATCTTATCTCTGACTTCGGAACTCTTTTTTTTTTCAGCATTATTGAGATACGATTGACAAATAAAAATTGTGTATATTCAAGGTGTACAATGTGATGTTCTGATATACGTATATATTGTGTAAGGATTACCAGAATCAAGCTAATCAATGTATAAATCACTTTTCATAATTATCTTATTTTTTGTGATAAGAACAAAGATCTACTATTTTAATAAATTTTAAGTGTGCGTTATTCACCGTAATCACCATGCTTGGGTCTCCAGAATGTATTCGTATTATAACCGTAAGTGTGTATTATTTGAGCAACATTTCCTCATTTTCCTCATCCCTGACCCCTGGTAAGCACTCTGCCATTCTCTGTTCCTATGAATTTGACTTTTGAAAAATATTTCAAATACGAGTGGGATCCTGTAGTGTTTGTCTTTTAGTGTCTGGCTTATTTCATTTAGCATGACAGTCTCTAGGTTCATCCATGTTGTTGTAAATGGCTGGATTTCTTTCTTTTTTTCTAACATGTGAGGTGATATCTCATTGTGGTTCTGATTTTTTGTTACCAAGTTGTGTTATATTCTTGTATATTTTAGAGACTAATTGCTTATCAGATATATGGTTGGCAAATCTTTTCTCCTATTATGTGTTTTTTTGTTGATTGTTTCCTTTGCTGTGCAGAAAATTTTTAGTTTTATCTAGCGCCCCCCCCCCCGCTTTTTTGTTTCATTGCTTTTGCTTTTGGTGTCCTATCAAAAAATCGTTGCCAAGACCAGTGTCATGAAGTTTTTCGTCATATGTTTACCTTTGGGAGTTTTATAACTTCAGATCTTAGGTTTTAATCTGTAATCTACCTTGAGTGAATTTTTGTTGTATAGTGTAAGGTAAGAATCCAATTATTTTTGCATGTGGAGATCCAGTTTTCCCGCACCACTTATTGAAGAGACTGTTCTTTCACCATTGTGTATTCTTGGCGCCTTTGCTGAAGATTAGCTGATAACTTTGGAGCTCTTATACAAATATACTCATTTTACAAATGAGAAGGCTGAAGCTACAGGAGTATCAGTAACTTGTTTATAAAAATGACAATTGTTAGAACCATAATTAAAATAGGAATTGATGCCCTTAGTGAGACCTGAGAATCCTACCTTTGAAAACTTGCATGATTTTTATTACAAAGACCTTGCAGCATTTTTTTCAGTGACTTAGAGGCATTTTTATACTTACTCATTTTTGCTAGTTTCAGCCAGGTGGGACTGCCAAATAGCGAGATGAGATTCTTTTTGTCTGATTGCGTCTCTGTGAATACAGATGTACAGCATGCATACACATACTGCATGCATATAAACT
Organism: Callithrix jacchus; assembly: GCF_049354715.1. Classification (NCBI taxonomy): domain Eukaryota; kingdom Metazoa; phylum Chordata; class Mammalia; order Primates; family Cebidae; genus Callithrix; species Callithrix jacchus. The sequence continues at coordinate 2,158,242 of NC_133512.1, forward strand.
CACATCTCTTTTGGAAGCTTTTAATAGCATAGTGGATAAAGATAATATTTAAAAACCAAGCTTAAAAAAGTAACTGTAAAGCCTACCATGTGTTATCCATGAATCTGAGTATTGAGAGAATACTTTTCAAGCAGCATTAATATACAATTTTTATCTCTCTAAAGATTCCCGAATGGTTCAAACGTATGTTTAGTGAACATTCATTTGCAGACAGTTCTCATCCCAGAACATCTTTCAGGCAATTTAAGGCCGATATACCTGTGGTATCAGTTGAGATGCGTTACAGTGTAATGCAGGAATAGGCACTCCAGAACTCAGTTTGTTTTCTATCTCTCTTTTTTTCTCCTTTGTTGCTATGTGCTCTATTTTAAAGTTGCTTAGCTGTGTGATTGTCCTTAGATACAACAATAAAAGTATCGTCTATTTCTATGAAATTTGATTTCTTTTTGAGCACTCCTTAAAACTTAAGTATACTGTTAAGATTGTCACTGATATTCAAAGTAATATAGAATAGTTACTACAGTACTTACTGTATATGGTGTATGAGCTATAGATGACAAAGTGTAAGACTGGCCTTTTATTTATTCCCTTAATGAGTAGCTTAATTTTCCTCTAACATAATTTTTCCCTACATAATACATTATAGGATACATGAATCACACTAATGGGACATGACAGGTTATAACCACTAGACCTTTCTCAGATGAGGGATACTAAACTGTATCATAGAAATCATCATCATTACCATCATCTCAGTAGATTTTAAGAACTGTGAATATTGTATTTAATATTGATGGACTAACGGTAGAAGATATCTCAAGATTAGTCTATAGTTGAGGACAACCAGGGATTAATATTTTTCACTATTAGTATTTTTCACACCCAGTGCTGCTTAGCAGTATGATGTATGTAAAATTGGTGCTAAGACATACCTATGGATTTAGTCTGCTGTGTTTGACGGGTATCTAAGTCATTTGAAATTATGAAACTGACAGACTCTGAAGAAGATAGTTTCATGAATAACAGTTTTTGTTGTATTTCTGAATTTGGAAATAATGGAGTCATTATTTAATCATTTTAATTATTTAATTTAATAATTATTATTTAATAATAATTTAATGATAAAGAGTCATAATAGTTCTCAGGGATTACCTTGAGCTAAGAGATTTTAACGTGCAGTAAATACAAATGAATGTACCTAGAATTGAAGTCATATCCTGAAAAGTTTAAAAATTGGGAAATGAATGTATATTGATGTCAATAACTTGATAGCTTTACTGGTTTGTAGTTTAAAATTTAAACTACCAGTTTTGCCCCTTGGAGAAAAAATTAACTATGACATACATGTATAGATAGTAATTAATAAAATTGTTTTATTATTCACATTTATGAAAGAATAGGTCATCTAATTTCCTCCAATTCTTCTTTAGGTCGAGATTTAATTTGTATCCAGTCTATAGATGGGATGCTGATGGTGTTTGAGCAGGAGAGCTATGCTTTTGGAAGGTTTCTCCCCAGCTTTCTTCTGCCCGGCCCTCTTGCCTACAGTTCCCGTACAGATTCCTTCATTACGGTCTCTTCCTGCCGACAAGTGGAAAGTTACAAGTAAGTTTGGATGCTAAGTCTTTGGATTCATGATTTTTTGGTGGGTTTGTTAAGTAAGTTTTGGATTCATGATTTTTTGGTGGGTTTGTTGCTGATTAATTTTTGTCCACAAAGAGCTTCAATGTCACAAATGAAAAAGAGATTGGTTTCTTTGACAAAGTATGAATGGCTACTTAACCTGTATCGTCTACTGTTGTAAAGTATCTGAAAGGCAATATAGTGCAGGATTCCAATCAGGAATTTTACCACCACCAGCTGTTTGATGGTCACTGTCCTTATCCTGGCTTTAAAGGAGGTAATAGTGCTCATTTTGACAAGTTTGTTTATAAGGATTTAATGTATGTCAAGTTACTACCCTGTAGAAAATGTTTAATAATTGTTGTGACTGCTCCTTGATATAATAAATAATTAAACAATGTTGAGTGAAAAAAGCCAAATTGAAAATTTATCCGTGGAATGCTTTTATAACAAAAAGGAATGTGTGTGCCATGGAAAAAATACTGGCATGAACTGTTAATATGAATGTTAATACTTTTCTAAAAGAACAATTCAAGTATAAGAGAAGTATGAAAATAATCCTAGGCAAATAACATACTTACTTGCTAGAAATTCTTACTGGTTTTGGTAAATTGCATATGAGAGAGATTGTTTTCTTCTCCACCAGCTAGATTTCAATAAAAGTCAAGGTTTTGAGTTTTTGGAGAGGATGTTTTTTATTGGCAGAGAGAATGGGGAAGAGAAAGTAGAAATCCATGCTGGGAAGGGAAATAGCACTGGAGGCTTCACTGTCCTTAGCGACTTCGTTGTGTTATCTTACTGATGGCAACATTTAGAACTTTAAATATCTAAGCAACACACCATCATAACTTTTCAACATTATTTTTGGCCACATTATTTTTCCCAAGGTGGGAAGAAGATATAAATTCATTTGGCAACAGATGTAAATTGTCTTCAAGCTTCAATGTTGTGTATATAGCAAGTTAACTGCATTTTCTCTTCATAAGTAGTCATTTGCTTTTTGTAAATGACTGTTAAGTCCTCTAGGGTTAAAACTCTGAAGATAAGTGAATGTTTGTGAGGAAGCAGAATTTAACTGATTTAGGAAGTGTATCATCATGTCATATTTCTTCTATAATTCTTGTGGCTCTTGTCTAAAGGAGATGATTGAATGGTGGCATAGCTACTGGGAATAAATAAAATCTTATATTTATTTTGAGAGGTTGGGAAAAATATCTGTATAGTTTACTCAACCCTCCCAAACTTGAGCAATATTAGGAGATCTGTTTTTTAGCTTTCCACCCAGTTCTGTGCCTCACCTCCTGCTAAGTAGTACTATGCTAGGGTCACAGTACGAATATTTAAACACCCAGTTACTTACTCTTTGAAATATGTGCATAGGAATTAATTTGATAATAACTCTAGGAGTGATTAAAGAAGTAATGTTAGGTTTCCTTAATGTGTGAGGTTAATCTTACAGAAGCTTACGTTGTTTTAACTGTGGTAATTCCCCAACATACCAGTCTATTAAATTTATCTTTCTCTTAGACTAAAAAATGTACATGTTATCCATTATGTGGATCATTTATAATGGTACAAATGCATGAGAGATGAGATCATTGTGAAATGATGACAATCAAGAAGGTTTATAGCATGAAGTAGTATGTTGTACTTATATATGCTTTCAACTTTAATAGATCATATTTAATGATAATAACTACTGCATTTTTGGATGGGTGAAAGCATGAAAACCATAAGTTTGTTCTTCTGAGGCTTTATTAAATCTGTCTATATTCAGGTAATAGAATAGAATTGGTTAATAGAATAGGCTTTTAACACATAACTTATTTTCATTTTTGATATTGATACTTAATGTCTTTAAACCCTGCTTAATTATGTTCAAATAAAAACCAGTTGAAGGCTAGGGGTCTCAAAATTAACTTTGTGGAGAAGTCACCTGGGCACCCTGTTATAAAATGCACATTTACAGATGCTAGTCCCCAGTCCCCTAGATTTCTTTTAATAGGCTTGAGGATAAGAGCCAGAAATCCTCATTGTGAATTCTCACTCCAGATGAATCTAATTCAGGGGCACACTTTGAGCATAGTTTTTCTTTTGAAGCAAGAGAATTATTTGCCCTTAATTTTTTAAAAAACTATGGACATGGGGGTCTCACTATGTTGCCCATACTGGCCTTGAACTCTTGGGCTTAAGTGATCCTCCTGCCTTGGTGTTCCAAAGTGCTGGAATTATTGGCATGAGCCGCCACTCTCGATCTATTTGCCTTTTCTTGGGGTAGGGGCAAGGGCTTTGGTACCGCTATTCAGATCATCTTTTATTCTCTTCTCTTACCCTTTGCCTTTCAGAATTATTTAGTCAGTTTCTCTCATTCAGCTTTTCCTTCCCATTCGCATTGGTTCAGGCCTGTATTTTTTCACATGGTTTTTTTTGTAACCTCTCTAAACTTTGAACGGTCCTTCTCATATCTTTTCTTTTAAAACACCTCTTTAAGCTGGAATAATTTTTATTTATTACTAAGAAACTTAGACTTTTAAACATTGACATTCAATGCTTTATACCTCTGTATAGTCTATACGTCTATGATGTGGACCTTTGGACTTGGAGGGGACTTTTAAGGTTAGCTGGTTCAACTATCTTCCTTTTTTCACCTCCTAGATGTATTATTGCCTGAAACACTGATTTTTTGGCTAATGTCATATATTGCCTTCTTATACGGACATTTTCCAGAGCATCTTGCATTATCAGCTTCTTGAGAGAAGAATCTGTCTTAAACCTCTCTTCACTGACTGAATAATTTATTCAGTCATTCATTCAGCAAATATTTTTCAAGAGGCTTCTGTGTGCTGCACACTGTACAAGGTACTGGAAATGCAGTCAAACAGATGCGCCTCCTTTCCTCAAGTGGTTCTGAAGGAGGCAGGAAGCCACTCAGCTACTTCAGTCCATTTGTGATACAGGCTATTGCGGGACTTTGCACAGGATGCTGAGGAGGCTGCTAGATGGGACCTCTAAGAGTTGAAAATAGGGAGGCTCCTTAAAAAAGTACACCTGCCATTTGTGTTAATTCTCTCCTGTCTGCTATCCCCCTTCCTCAGCATTCTGCCAGTAGCTCCTAATACATTGCTAAGTAAATAATCAGCCTTAAATAAATATTTAAAAGTGTTTTTGTTGAATTATTTGACTATTTTAAGAAGAAATATCTTCTCCAATCTTTGGCTCTGGCTAAATGGAAATTTTGTAGTATCCATATATGTTAAGGGCTTTTCTCTCTCTCCTTTTCTGTTTTTGCACATACTATCTCCTGTGTCTGCAGTGCTCGTCCTTCCTTCTCTGCACATGGAAATTATGTCTAGAAGTCTCCCTGTTCCCTTCAGTTCTTACCTGACCTAGATGTAAGCAATGTCTCCTCTTGCTCATTTTTGTCGTTAACTAGGCAGTCAAGAAGGTTTTAGCTATAGTTGAAATTGACATAACCATGCTCTGTATCCAGAGCTTCCATTTCTAGTAAAGTGCTCTGGGTTACATATCAAGGTTCCAAAACTTCCTGCCACTCGTTGAGGTGACAGTTATGTTTCATTTGAAAATAAATGATTTTGTAGGGTTTACTTCTGTGTTCCGTGACGCCTGAATCTGTATTTTAGTTATTTGCTTCTGTCTTTATGACACAGTATGGAAGAGTATTTAATTATGTGGTTGAGTTTGTTATTGCTGCACTACGGGGCCTGTTAAGCATTTGTGCTTTGTGAGTCAGAAAGCACCGCGCTTTACCTGCTTTGCTGTAGTTGTGATTAGTGCTTATCTGTCTGAGAATGTATGGCCCTCTTTCATAAGATGGTACATTGGCCCTGATTAGCTTATGTTACCGAACACTTCAACGGTGCAAAAAAAGATCCAAATATTTTATTTCAGAATTTCCAAATCTGCTTGGAATTGGTTTTGGAAATAGAGTTTTATGTACTTTACTGGTCACAGTTAAGAGGAGTCAAGGAAGAACCATAAAATAGATGCTCTTGTAATTTTGTCATCATCTAATTTTACTGTCAAGTTTAAGTAATAAAATACTCTTCTGAGTTCTCTTTTAGGAAGAGAAATGGTTTAGATTTGGAAATCAGTAGTCAGTTTTGGCTGTGCCTCTGCCTGCTGTTTTCATGTTAATGAGGCCACTTTAGGGGCTCACTCATTTCTTGGATGAAATAATGGCCATATAAGAAGCTTCAAACATCTCAAAGAGTTTTGGACCTTTGCAACAATCTCATGAATATCTATATTCTCCCCTGGCCGGTTGGTTTCTGCAGGAAATGAACCACCTGTGTAGTTAGTTGCCAAGGCTTAGATCCACAGCAGGGCAAGCTCTGGGATGGTGTTCTAGCCACCAGTGCATACTATTTTCATTACTGTGAATTGGGAATAGAAAAACAACCCTATCTGGAGTTCAGAATGTGAGGTCTCATTATTTCGCACTTTTAGAGACTTGGGGATTTTTGAAGGTAAATCTCAGATGGCATAGAGAGATTTGCCTGTGGAGTTTTTCGCATGGGTTTACCAGGGTGAGATCTTCTCCCTCTTCCTTCAGGTGCCCCTCGACTCATTCCTCCCTGCCATGCATCTCTCTGAAACTCCTCTCATGACCTTTTATGCTTCTTTTACTGTTGCCTTTGCATGTGTATTTGCTTTACCATAATGTCTTCTTTTTCTTTACCAGTATGATGGAATTTTCATCCGTCCTTTAAAACCCAGCTTTCTCTTCCTGAACCCATACTAAGAGCATATCTTTTCTACCCCAATTCCTTGTTACTGCCATGTTCTGTTGGTACTATGTGCATACCTTCTGTTAATTAGCACAGGATACTCTGAGTTATACTTAGCTGTCTGTATATAAATCTCTACAACTAGTGAGGGAGCTCCTTATGAATATAGATCATGTAGTAGTTTTTCCATTGCTAATGTTTGTGTTAGATCCCTGCTGTGTGTTTATGGAATGAATGGAATTTATATAGGTTACATTTTTATATTAACTATAAGATCTATTTTTTATAAGCTATTGTTGTTTGCCATCAGCTTATATGTCTTGCAAAATCTTCAGTCATAGTCATTCTGCATTCAACTGAAGTTACCGGTTTTTTGTAAGTGAACTATTCTTGATTGAGACAGGATGTTTTCAGAATTGGTATATGACCTTTGAAGACCATTGAACATTTCAGTGCTCTTTTAGATATGCCACATTGCCTTCATTCAGGTGCCTGATTTTTACACTTTCAGATATCTGTCTCTTAGAAAATGTGAGTTTTGATTCAATAAGAGGGAAAGACACCTGTGAACCTGTAGTTGCTTTATGTAGAGCAAGATTATTATTCTAAATTTATGCCATCAATTAATGAGAAATATAGAAATTTCAACTTTATTAGCTAGATTAATCATTTCTAGACTGAATAATATTTATAAATTGTTTTTAAGAATTATTTGAGCTAAATGTCACTTTTGAAATAGAATCTATAAAATATTTATAGATTGTAATGTCCATTTCTGGGAACTCATTACCTACCAGATACAAATTCCTCGGTGATTGATCTCTATCTCTATATAAATCTGTCTCTTTGTCTGTTGACCCGTCAATCAATAATTGTATACCTAGTATATACCAATTACCAGGCACTTTAACAATTTATTGTTTAATCCTTTAACAGTGATTGTGCTAGAGATGATTATTGCTGTTGTATGGATGGGGAAGCTAGACACAGAATGATTATTTGCCAAAAATGTACTTACGTAGTAAGTGGTTAAACTGGGGATTAAACTGAGTTCTTTTTGGTTCCATAGATTATGTATTGATAATTTCTACTCCATCTGACTGCTTTGCACATTTACGTTTTTTTCTGTCTATTTGGTGTGTAGGTGCTAGATCTTTCTTGAGTATTATTGTTTGTCACATAAAATTCTAATGGAAGTGCCATGATAGTTGGTAGAGCTGTTTTCTCAATACTGAATAATGGACGTATGGTTATAAATTTCTTTATCATGACATTTTACACAGTCTTATGTCATAGTATCATTCAATAAGAATTCAATATTAAATTTACAGTTTTTAAAAACAAGGAGAAAGTGCTCTATAGTGTTTATAGATTATCATGTGCTTTTAAAGTTAAGATAATTTATAACTTTTAATTATAAACTCATTTACAATTTTTTAAATTTCTTTTATACAGGTACCAAGTACTTGCTTTTGCAACAGATGCAGATAAAAGGCAGGAGACTGACCAGCAAAAACTTGGTTCTGGAAAAAGACTAGTTGTAAGGCATTTTCTTAATATATAAAAATTTCAGTAATGCCATAAATAACCACATGTTTGTTATGAGTAAGAATTCCTGGGAAGAAAATGTAAAAAAAAAAAAAAGGTGTCAGCCATTCTCTTTCCTATATTGTGATTACATTAATTATCTAAGAACTGAGTTGGTTGTTGTTGAGCAATGGAGACACATGTCATGGTCATAGCATAAGAGAGTGTAGAGTTGTAGGAACCCTGGGTATCCAGATGGAGTCGCTTTTGACAGAAGTGACTATAAACTAACAAAGAAAAACAGAAACAGTAAAAAAACTCTCCATCATAGGCAAAATTTGCTATTTTATTTGAAGTATCTTTTTTCTCTATCTGCTTTCCAGATTTTCTCTTATCACTTGTTTGGAGCAATGGGATTATATTTTGTACTTTTCTTTCTCTTTTTTGAACTTAAGATTTGTTAAGCTTCTTTCATCTGCAAATATTTAGTGTGCATAAAATTTAGAAATGTTTGGCCATTAATTCTTTATTTTGTTACTAATAGACATGCAACCAAATATATAAGTAAAATATAAAAATTCATAGCTCACAAAGGTAGAATTAGCTCAAAGACAAAGGTGAAGTTCGATAATTTGAAAAGTAGTTTAAAGAAAAATTGTAAATGATGAATTTTCCATTTATTATAAATTGGGGAATAGATGGTGATTATGAATTCTTCCTTACCTTGAGAACTTCCATAGAGAGCAAGTAAAAAAATAGAAGCAACCGAAATTATGGTGGAAACAGTGAAGTGAATTTGAGGATACACATGAAGGAAGCCAAATGGAGAAATAATGTGGAATTTAGAATACTAATGTAATACTATTAGAGAAGACTCTGCAGAATTATCTGTATTAGGATACAGAAGTTTAGGAGATGGTAGAATAGAAAGGTAACTTGGAAAGAGTCCAGAATCACATGAAGATATATTTTTTTAGTGGTGGCAAAAAGTAAAAGAGCACAATAAATAAAAATACGATGCAATTTGGCACAGAACTTAGAAGCGCCGTAGCAATAATAGTTTAAGGACAGATTGAAGTCAAATAGGTCTTGAGAGCTATACTTGTTTTTTTGAGCAAGTTACAGCAAGTTTCTTAGCCTTACTAAATCTGTTTCCTCATTTGCAAAATGATGATTATATCTATTTTAAAATGTTACTAGGCTGGGCTTGGTGGCTCATGCCTGTAATCCCAGCGCTTTGGCAGGCCGAGACAGGTGGATCACCTGAGATCAGGAGTTCGAGACCATCCTGGCCAATATGGAGAAATTCCGTCCCCACTAAAATATGGTGGCACTTGCCTGTAGTTCTAGCTATTGCGGAGGCTGAGGTAGGGGACTCACTTGAACTCTGGAGGCGGATGTTGCAGTGAGCCGAGATCACACCACTGAACTCCCTCTGGGGTGACAGAGCAAGAATCCATCTAAAAAAATTGTTATTAAATAAATTATATATTTTATATGTAAATATAACATATGTATTATATATAATACGTATATAAAGCAGATAGCAAAATGTCTGGTTGAACTTAATGAAAATGGTGATCACATTGCCCTTTGACCTCCTGAATAGTGGTATTCTTCCGTTTGTTTCTTACAGTCTGCACTTCAGCCATGTAGGGCCTCTCATTCTTCCACGTATTCCGTGGCTCGTCTTCATTCTAAGCATATGGCTTTTCTTCTGTCTGGAATAGCCTTTCATTATCATTTGCAGTTTTTATTGACTACTCCATGTCTCACCCCGAGGATGGATTCTGAAGGCGATTGCAGCTGAGCGGTTTTTCCATTCTCAATTAGTGACTAGAGTAAGAAATGGCAGTAAAACTTCAGTTTGTTACACGATTGTCACTTTGCAGGACTGTGATGCCATGGAGCCATATGAAATCTGCTGCAGGAGAAACAGCTGATCCAAAGGGTTGCTTATAAGAAGAGAGCTGTGCGAAGACATTTAACAGCTTCCTGTGTTACTCACAGCTACTGTTTTTTATTGATTGATTTTTATTTAAGTCTTCTGTGGTCAAAAAAATAATTTGCATGACTTAAATTATCTTACATTAATTGAGACTGATCTTATGGCCTAGAATATGATCTATCTTGGTAAATGTTCAGTGTGCACCTGAAAAGAATGTGTATTTTTTGCTGTTGTTAGATAGAGTGTTTCATACATGTCAATTCGGTTATGTTGGATGATAGTGTTGTTCAACTCTTCTGTATCCTTCTTAGTTCTTTTACTAGTTACTGTTAGTTATTGAGAATGGGATATTGAAATCTTTGACTACAATTGTGGACTTTTCTGTATCTCCTTGGAAATATATCTAGCTATACCTCTATATATCTATATCTATATTTATTTATTTTTGAGACAGAGCCTCGCTCTGTTGCCCAGGCTGGAGTGTAGTGGCATGATCTCAGCTCGCTGCAACCTTTGCCTCCCTGGTTCAAGTGATTCTCCTCCCTCAGCCTCCCAAGTAGCTGGGTCTCCAGGCACGTACCACCATGTGCAGCTAATTTTTTTGTATTTTTAGTAGAGATAGGGATTCACTATGTTGGCTAGACTGGTCTTGAACTCCTGACCTTAGGTGATCCACCTGCCTTAGCCTCCCAAAGTACTGGGATTACAGGCATGAACCACCGCACAAGCCTGTAACTGTATTTATTTATTTATTTTTTGCTTTAGATGTTTTGGAATTCTGTTATTAGGTACATAAATACTTAAGATTGTTCTGTGTCATGATGAACTTTACATTATGAAATGACCTTTATCCTTTTATTTGATAATCTTTTTTTCTGAAAGCTATTTAATCTGCCGGTAAAATACTCAGTTTTCTTTTGCTTAGTGTTATTCTGATACCTTTTTCTAACTTTTCACTTTGAACCTGCTTGTGCCTTTCCACTTCAAGTGTGTGATCTATAAGCAGCATCAAGTTGGTTGGGATTTGCTTTGAAAAATCAGTAAAATATACACTCTGCCATTTAATTTTGTTTAATTTATCTATATGTCTATCTAGGTTTTTTTGTTTTCTTTTTTTCCTCCTTCCTTTGGATTTATCCAGTATTTTTTGTAATTCTATTTTACCTTTGTTGGTTTAGCTATAACTCTTTGTTTTATTATTTTAGTGTTTACTTTAGGTTTTCAGTATTTATCTTTGGCTTAGCACAGCCTACTTTCAGGTGACATATCACCTTATGTACAATATAAGAGCTATGCTTCTGTTTCCCACCTTCCAGCCTTTGTGCTATTGTCATATATTTTATTTTTACATAGGCTGTGAACCCCATATGATATTATAATTATTTTTTCTTAAATAATTAATCATATTTTGATTATGAGAATCATATATATATACCCAGTAGGTCCCATTTCTGCTGTTCTTTAATTTATATAACTCCATATTTCCATCTGGTGTCATTTTCCTTCAAACTAAAGTAATTCCTTTAACGTTTCTTTTAGGGTGGGCCTGCTGGGGATGAATTTTTCATTTTTTCTGTGTATACTGTTCTTGAGGTTATCCCTGGGACACAGTTAAGTTACTTGGAAACAGTTTGCTTTTTGGGGCCTTCGTTCTCAGGACTTGTTAGGTGGGACCAGGGCAGTCCTCAATTTTGGGCTACTTATTCCCTACCCCTCAGGCAAGTTCCTTCTTACACTGTACCCAGTTTACCCAGAATTATGAGATTTTCTAGCCTGGCTGGTAGTCAGAGGAAGTACTTTATACACTGTGTGAATGCTGGGCACTGTTATCTCTTATCTTTTTGGGTGGTTCTTTCCCTGGCCTTGTGTAGTTTCCTTACAAGAATTTGCCAATACGTATTCAGCTGAATATTTGAGGGCACTCTGTAGATCTTCAGAGTTCTGTCTGTATGCAGCTTTCGTACGCAGCTATTTGGTATGTCGTCTTGTTAACTCTGACTGCTGCTGTGGTTTCTCTAGACTCTGAATATCCATCTCCACGATTCAGAGTCTGGTGGGCTCTGCCTGGGTTCTTCATCCCTGCGCTATGGCCTGGAAACTTTTTCAAGGCTGGAGCACTCAGCCTTGGTGAAAGCTTTACACCTTCCAAGGCTGGAGGTGTAAGGCCACTCACCTCATTTGTTTTCTGTCTTTAAGGGATTGCTGTGCTTTGTCGTCTGGTGTCCAGTGCCTTGCAAACTATTGATACTCATTAATTCAGACTTGTAGTGTATTTCCCTAAGTGGAGGTCACAGAGAGTGGAATTCAGTATCTGGCAATTGGAAATATTTAGTGGCTGGATCTCAGACTGTGGCCTCAGAAACAAAATTTGCCTGTTCACTTTGAATAAATCACCTCTCAGAGTAAGGCACACATGAGCCTGAGTTACAGACACTGACACCCAAAGGCGAATGCTGGCCTATTACAATGTAATAAGAAATATAACTGTCATGGGACTGACATTCATGTCTTATCCAGTGGAATTTTTTATATAGGTAAGCTATGCTTGAACTAAATAGTAATCAAGTAATTTCTTAGTGTTGAATTCTAGTTCAGCTTAAGATAGTCTGATGCACCTACATATGTTCACTAGGTTGTTTCCCTCCTACAGATTGTTCTTATATGTATACTGGCAATATTTGCCTTTCTGGCCAGCCCCATTAGGATTTTATACCTTCTTCAAATATTTTAATATCTAAAGTAGATGAATACCTCAGATCCTGTCTTCATGGCCAAAAATTCATCTTGTCTTTAATGTGACTTTTCATGACCTTTTTTTGCATCCGTTGTGTTGATCAGAGCCTAACTTTGACAGCAGCCCTATTTCCTCTTGGGGAAGATTTTTCTTTGTGAAACCATCTCACTTTTACTTTCATATATAATATACACCTGTCAGAGACCCTGGCCTGGGGCGCTTAGCGAAGCCCTCCCATTGGGGCCAATTCATGGTTTGATTGCAACTCTGTGTCTTTCTCAGTTGAAGCCCCAGGAGACAAGACCCTTGGCCCCAACCACTGCTAAGGTCCCTTCCTCTGCTGCCTCCAAGCTGGGGAGGGAACATAAAGCCTGAGATCTCCCCAGAGAGGCAGAGTGGAGCCTAGGCATACCAAGCTGTGATCTTCAGCCACACAAGTGGGAGAAGAGCCCACACTTTCAGAGCATTGATAGGGAGCATGACAGCAACCATTGTGGTGAGCCAAGATTGCACCACCACATTCCAGCCTGGGCAACAGAGTGAGACTCCATCTTGAAAAAAAAAAAGAAAAAAAAGAGAAAATATAGAGGAGCCACATGAGTGAGCAAGAGCCTACCCACTGACCAATACACTTGTTAACATACCCCACTTTGAAACCAAAAGCAAGAATTTAGCTACAAATAAAGACCTTGCAGAAAGCTTCAGCCCTCTGAAAACATCCGGAAAAGAAATCTACTGACTGTACTCAATTCACACCTCAGGTAGAGGAGTACCCACATACACAGAGGATCAATTTACCCCTCAGGTAAAGGAGCACCCACATACACAGAGGAAAAAGAACCAATGCAAGAACTCTGACAACTCAGAAGACCACAGTGTCTTTCTTCCTCTAAATGATCACACTAGTTCTACAGCAAGGGTTGTTAACTGGACTGAGATGGCTAAGATGACAGAAACAGAATTCGGAATATGGATAGGAAAGAAAGACCATTGAGATTCAGGGGAATGTCAAAATTTAATCCAAGAAATGCAAGAATCAGTAAAACAATACAAGAACTCACAGACAAAATAGTATAGAAAAGAACTTAACTGGATTTGATAAAGCTGTAAAACACACTACAGTAATTCGTAATGCAATCAGAAGTATTAATGGCAGAAGAGACCAAGCCGTGGAGAGACTCTCTTTCTTAATCTTTGTTTCTGGAAAGAGCTTGAAGACTGGCTTTCTGAAATAAGACAGTCAGACAAAAATAAAAGAGAAGAAGAAATGAACAAAAATAAATTTGGCATTATGCAAAGAGACCAACTTTGTAACTCATTGGCATCCCCGAAAGAGATGGGGAGAAAGCAAGGAAGCTGGAAAACCTCTTTCAGGATGTCTTCCATGAAAAATTCTTCAACCTCATTAAAGAGGCTGATATTAAATTTCAGGAAATGCAGAGAACCCCCGCAGGATACTGTGCAAAATGATCATCCCCAAGACACAAAAGCATCAGATCCTCTAAGGTCAAAATGAAAGAAAAAATGCTACAGGCAACTAGAGAGAAAGGTCAGGTTACCTCCACAGGGAGCCCCATCAGTCTAACAGTGGACGTTTCAGCAGAAACCCTACAAGCCAGAAGAGATTGGAGGTCTGTATTCAATATTCATGAAGAAAAAAAATCATCAACCAAGAATGTCATGTCCAGCCAACCTAAGCTTCATATGTGAAGGAGAAATAAGGACCTTTTCAGACAAGCAAATGGGAAGGGAAATTGTTACCACCAGACATGCCTTAGTAGAGCTCCTGAAAGAAGCACTAAATATGGAAAATAAAGACTGTTATTAACCAATACAGAAAACACTGAAGTACACAGACTAATGACAGTATAAAGCAGACACACAAATAAGTCTGCATATTAACCAGCTAACAACATAATGACAGGATCAAATCTACACATATCAATACTACTCTCGAATGTAAACAGGCTAAATGTCCCAACTAAAAGACACAGAGTGGCAAGCTGGATCAAAAAGCAAGACACAGTGGTATGCTGTCTTCAAGAGATCCATCTCACATGCTTTATTTGCACCTGTAAACTGAAAATAAAGAGATAGAGAAAACTCTATTAAGCAAATAGAGAAAAGCAGGAATTTCAAGCCTAATTTCTGGCAAAATGGAGTTTAAACCAACAAAGACAAATAAGGGCATTGCATAATAGGAAAGAGTTTGATTTAACGAAGATCCAACTGTCCTAAATATAATGCACCCAACATAGAAGCACCCAGATTCATAAAGCAATTTCTTAGAGACCTACTAAGAGATTTAGACTGCCACACAATAATAGTGGGAGATTTCAACACCCTACTGACAGTAGGAGACAGATCATTGTGGCAGAAAAGTAACAAAGATATTCAAGGTCTGAATTTAATACTTGACTAAATGGATCTAATAGACATGTATAAAACTCTCCATCCCAAAACAACTGAATATTTATTCTTCTCATCACCACATGGCACATACTCTAAAATCAACCACACAATTGGACATAAAACAATCCTCAGCAAATTAAAAAAATATCGAAATACCCATCAATAGTAGACTGGATAAAGGAAATGTGTTACATATACATCATGAAATGCTATGCAGCCATAAAAAGAATGAGATGTCCTTTGCAGGAACGTGGGTGGAGCTGCAGGCTATTATCTTTAGCAAGCTAATGCAGGAACAGAAAACCAAATATCACATGTTCTCACTTACAAATGGAATCTGAATAATCAGAACATAGGGACATAAAGAAGGGAATGACAGACACTGAGGCCTGCTTGAAGGTGAAAGGTGGGAGGAGGGAGAGGATCAGAAAAAATAGCTGTTGCACACTACGCTTAGTACCTGGATGATAAAATAATCTGTACACCAAACCTCTGTGAAATGAATTTACCTATATAACACACCTTCCTATGTATCTCTGAACCTAAAGTAAAAGTTAGAAAAACTGAAAAAAAAAGTGCTCGCTTCGGCAGCGTGTATACTAAAATTGGAATGATGCAGAGAAGATTAGTGTGGCCCCAGTGCAAGGATAACATGCAAATTCGTGAAGTGTTCTGTATTTTTTTTAAAAAAGAAAAACTTAAAAAATATATACCTGTCTGCCAGTATTTTTCAAAACGGTATATTTTTGCTGTTTTGCATTTTCCTGACTGACTTGGAAATATTAATTGTGTGGGAGATGAATCCTGAAAAGCTCTTATTTTATACATCATTTTACATTCATTCTTTCATTGCTTTAAGAAGCATTTATTGAAAATTAACTGTATCCCAGCAATATGAAGATACTTTGGAGCAGCTCTTACGTATATTCTGCTCTGCTCTCTAGTGGCTTCGTGGCTACTCTGTATATGCATATTGATATGTTTTTAGTTGTCATATAAAAACACATGTACAATAATAATGACTATAGTTTCTATAGATTATTAAATTTGATTTGCAAATTAAGCACAATATTTTCATGGAAGCAGATAAGTTGTTTAGTGTTTTGAACTGCAGAATAGCTAATATCACCTGGTAAGACATGGAACAAAACTGATTAGCATCTTGTAAAATGTCGGAAAAATGGTCATAGTGAGAAAAAAATGCATAAAGAAACGAAAGAGATTAGCCCATCTTTATATTTCTGCTTTGTTGTAAAGCAGTTTATTAACTTAGGTTGATATGAAAATAACTGATATGTTCTCATTTTAGCAACTAAATTGATCTTGAGTTTTGCTTTGTAGGTGGATTGGACTCTAAATATTGGAGAGCAAGCCCTTGATATATGTATTGTCTCTTTCAATCAGTCAGCATCCTCTGTTTTTGTTCTTGGTGAGAGAAACTTTTTTTGCCTTAAGGATAATGGACAAATTCGATTCATGAAGAAACTTGATTGGAGCCCAAGTTGTTTTCTGCCATATTGCTCAGGTGTGTAGAAAGAGTTTCTTTCATCTCTTCCATATGAAAAGGTTACGTGATATACACCAGAAAAAGCCACACTCATACACATATTTTAAACATATTTGAAAAGTTTAATACTGAGTATGTAATGGAAATTTTAACTTTCAGAGTTTGAATAGAAGTTTGATATAAAGCACACATTTGGTTTTGTCAGTCATTTTACTTTGTACAAAATGACTTGTAAAATTGGCCTCTGGCATACATTAATACTTTCCATAATGTGGCTGTTCAAGATGCATTCAAGAGAACACCAGACTCTTTTTTAAGCACAGTTGTAATGTCTAATACAATGAATTATCTGTAGTGAATGCCTAGTAAATCATTAGCTTAAATGTGTTACATATTAATGAAATTCATGCTATCTAGATGAAATGCAAAAATGTTGGCAATTATCTAGTTATAGCATCCAAGACTGTAAAATGATTCCTTTCTTTTTTATACTGGTAGATTAAAGTTACAAAAAAAGTTTTATTACTTAAAATCTTTATGTATTAAAATCAGGATGTTAGAATTAGTTTGTGTTATAAATTTCCTAACAGAGACATGCTCTTTCAAATGACTGTTTTCTTAGTGTCTCTTTTCTGTATCTTCAACCTACAGTCTCTGAAGGGACAATAAATACTTTGATTGGAAACCATAATAGCATATTGCATATTTATCAAGATGTGACACTGAAGTGGGCCACCCAACTTCCCCACATTCCTGTAGCAGTAAGAGTGGGCTGTTTGCAGTAAGTGATTTAATTTAACATTATTTTTAAAGAGGATGTTAGTCAAGACATTTTCTAGAAGTTCTATGAAATAGCGGCAAGTGATTTTATTAAAAAATTGCAAGTGACATTGCAGTGTGAACGTCAATAATAAGTAACTTAAAATATAACTTTTATTGAAAAGGAAGGATAATTAGTGATATTATTCATTTTCATTTAATATTTCTAACAAGATATCCTTAGTAAATTAAGGGTGAAAGCTGATGAAGATATCAAGAAAATGATTTACTTGATAGATTATTCTTTAGAATACAAAAAGATTTCTTTAACATTTGATGAGTCCCATTTAGAGATCGTTTATTGATAGACTGTGACAATATTACACTGTTAATCATCATAAGATCTCACCTTGTTTCAGACCTTCTTATGTCCCGTGATGCAGAATTGCTAATGATCATGTGTTTACACAGTTTAGATTTTATGTGGGGGCTACTTTACATTTAAAATGAAAAACAATTCATACTTTAACATTAAATTTACAAAATTTATCAAAAATGACAGAAATGAACCATCTAAGTGAGTAATTTTTCTAGGTCATCAGTATAAAAGGTGAGATGCTGACTAACTTTTTAGCATCTCAGATTATGTTTAGGAATTGAAAATATCAGCAAACATATAAAGCTTCATAGATTCTCAGATGTATTCAGTTCTACTTATTTAGAATATTTTATCGAGCATTTAAAGGCATATTCAGAATTCTTCAGTGACACCTATAGTATCTGATCAGGATGGGGTTGTCCTCTCCTATTAAGGGGTTAAGTATAATATTATTGTTGAAGATCAATGAAGGGTATTCATATTTGCATCAATGTTTAATCTAAAGCCTGAACTTGGAAGATGGAAACAGTGTTTTGAATACATTGAATATTTTAAAAAGATGTTGCTTTCTTATGTTTTATGAGAAAAAAATCATATAATTTAATTGTTGTGCACATAACACAAGTTATAGTTATTTTGTATCTGGAAAACAATTTAAAAATTTTGAGATTGAGTTTTGCAATGTCCGTCACATGGTCTTTTTAAGCTTCACAGAATATTCATGCCCACCAGACATTTTGTATCAGATTTACCTATAAGGATTTAGAACAGGAAAAACATGTTGCCAGCAGGTCAACGTCAAATATTTCTTTTATGGAAGAGTAATTCTTGAAGGAGTCTATATATTCATCCAAGAACTGTTTTCTTTGGCCCCCTGAGTGACAATTCAGTTGCTAAAAGACAGATCCACACTGGTAGTGATGAGGCTCATTTTGACCTGTAATCTTCATGCCCTTCAGGAGCCAATATCTTTAAATACTTAAACATTATTGGGATTTTGGTGTGCATTTTGAGCACAGGAGAATGATGGGTAGAAAGATTTTATTGAGAACATTTAGTTGAAATATATATATATTTTACACATACATTATGTACAAGGGATGTCACCATTTCAAGAGTCACCCATACTCAGGGAAGTTAAGGGTCAATAATAACTGAAACATTATTATGAGTAAAACACCAAATTTTCATATAGTGTGCATCGTGATGCTTATGTTCAAAAGCAGCCTATCATCTTATTCTAGGTACTTGTGAGTGAATCTTCCTATTTCTCATGGGTTTTGCAAGATGATAGTTATAAACAATTAAACCCAAATATTGCCATTAGTATTTTCCACAATCAATATATAACAATAAATTCTAATTGTTCAACTGAAGATTTTTCTTATTCTTTTTTTTTTTTGAGAGTGCTTATAAACATACAGTTTATTTGAGGATAATGACACAATACAGCAGGAAAGCAAGAATATGCATCTGATACAGTTTGGCTCTGTCCCTACCCAAATCTCATCTTTAATTCCCACACGTTGTAGGAGGGACCCAGGGGGAGGTAACTGGATCATGGGGTCAGGTCTTTCCCATGGCGCTCTCATGGTTGTGGGTGGGTCTCACAAGATTTGTGGTATTACAAGGGGGAGTTTCCCTGCACAAGCTCTTCTTCTTTGCCTGCTATCACCCATGTAAGGTGTGACGTGCTCCTCCTTGTTTTCTGCCATGAATGTGAGGCTTCCCCAGACACATGAACTGTAAATCCATATTAAACCTCTTTCATTAATTTTTTGGGTTTTGTTTTTTGCTTTTGAGATGGAGTCTTGCTCTGTCACTCAGGC
Source organism: Callithrix jacchus (assembly GCF_049354715.1). Classification (NCBI taxonomy): domain Eukaryota; kingdom Metazoa; phylum Chordata; class Mammalia; order Primates; family Cebidae; genus Callithrix; species Callithrix jacchus. Next base: position 2,177,708 of record NC_133512.1, read on the forward strand.
TGGAGTGCAGTGGTGCAATCTTGCTCACTGCAACATCCACCTCCTGGGTTCAGGCGATTCTCCTGCCTCAGCCTCCTGAATAGCTGGGACTACAGGTGTGCACCACTATGCTAGGCTAAATTTTTTTGTATCTTTTTCTTTTCTTTTCTATTTTTATTTTTTGTATCTTTAATAGAGACAGGGTTTCAGCATGTTAGCCGGAATGGTCTCAATCTCCTGACCTTGTGATCTGCCTGCCTCGGCTTCCCAAAGTGCTGGGATTACAGGCATGAGCCACTGTGCCCAGCAAACCTCTTTCTTTTGTACATTGCTCAGTCTCAAGTATGTATTTATCATTAGCATGAAAACAGATTAATACAGTAAATTGTTTTCGTCGTTGTTGAAAAGATACCTGAAAATGTGGAAGCAACGTTGGAACTGGGTAACAGGCAGAGGTTGGACCAGTTTGGAGGCCTCAATTTTTCTTATTCTTAAACATAATTTAACACATAAGATAGCATTAGACTGTGTTTTCATTGTAATTTCTACTAGGGTTTTTTTTTTTTCTTCTGCAATAACCTTTAATTAATACATGCAAAGGAAACACTTTAAAACACTAGACTCAATTAACATAAAATTTAGGAAGGTTTTCTGCTCTCTCTACAATTGTAAGCTGTATGCTACAGCTATTTAAATACATTTTATAATAATCACATCTTAAATCTTATTACTTATCCAGACTGAAGCAGTAAATGGACAATTTCAAAAATGACTGTAAGTACAGAACACCACAACTATATTTTAATCACATGTAAAAAAGGCCATGGACTATGGGAAAGCACTCAGCTCTTAGCTCGCACTGTGGTCTAGGTTATTAACCACAAAAGATAAGGGAGCTTCCAGTTTTGCTCTTTTGCTCTCAGATCATTTACATGCGGGACGTTGAAACAGTAGCTGGTGTTACAGATACCCTACACAACGCAAAGCTAGTGAACACCAGTATTTAGTCATCTGGTAAAAAAAGAAAAAATAAAAAAAACCAGCACAAACTGGCAAAAGCAACTGCGGCCAACTTCAGGCTAATGCCACGTCTTTTCTCAAGGCTCTGTCCTGGATAGCATGTGAAATAAAAGCCCTGGTTTGGTCCTGATCAACAGCACCTTCCTATAGGAAGATACTTCCTTGCCACGGGAGTGCTGGTGGGCTTCTCACCTTTGCAGGCAGTCCGTAAGGTGTGGTGCTCCCCGACATGTGGCTTTCCCCATTCACCATACTGCCTTCACTTCCTGACTTCACGGGCCACAAGATGGCAGAAGAGCCAGGCAGATCTAAGCCAATGTCCCCGAAGGGGTCTGTTGTGGTGGAAACTCCATGGCAGACTTGGCAGGTGATGTTCAGCTGCAGCCCACCTGCGAAGATCCATTCTGTGCTGTAGTTGCAGCAGTTGGGGTGTTGTCCTTCTTCCCATTGTCATCACCTGGGACAGACTGTGGCTCTGAGATTGTGTCTGTGAGCCACAGAGGTAGCAAATCTCCAAGGGCTGAGTATGTTTATCCTGCAGAGGCCCGAGGGAGCCGGTGCTGACACTTTAGAAGGCCAGGTGAGTATGTGAGGGTCTCATTGTTACTTTAATGTGATGAGAAATCACAGCACTTGGGTTTTCAGTGCTCCTCTTTTTCCCATTTCTTAACCATTCTTACAGCCCCACATTTTTGATCTTGCCAACAAACACATCCAGTGCCCAATGGCTGCGTAGGTAATTGGTTCCCCTTTTTATATGAGGAACAATTGGACAAATATTTTTCTGGAGACAGCTGAACATATCGTGGGCCAGATACTATAAGCCTTGACAGGTTCTTTCTGCCTGTTGCGTAAACCAAATCAATTCACGGTATTTCAGTAGAGAAAGAGTTTAACTGATGCAAGGCCAGCCACACCACACCGAAGATGGACTTATTACCTAAATCATTCTCCTTGAAGGTTCACAGATTAGGGGTTTTTCAAAAGTTGTTTGAGGGAAGAGTTAAGGGTGGCAAGGCAATGGGTGCTTGCTGGTGACTGTTTGGAAGGTGCAATCATAGGGGAGTGGGAAATTACCCTCTTGCGTGCTGAATCTCTTCTGGGTGGGACCACGGGAGCAGTTGGTGGGTCCAGGTGGAACCATCATTAGTTTCAGACATGCAGAAAACCTGTAAAGGTGTCTTACAAGGCCACTGTTAGGTTCTACAATAGTGATTCTATCTGCAGGACTATTGGGGGACGTTGCCCATCTTGTGACCTCTGGAATAATGGCTGGCAATTGTTAATGTCTGCAACTTAGCAAAATGTAGGCTTCTCTATCCTCCTAGCCTGGTGGTCTCTCATTAGCTCTATAAAGACAGTTGAGTTTTGGGGAAGGACTATTTTTACTTAAACTATAAACTAAATGTTTCCCAAAGGTAGCCTAGTCTAAGCCTGGGAATAATTAAGGGAGCTTGAAGGTTAGAGGCTACAGGGGTGCAGGCTAGGTCATGTCTCTCCTAGTGCCATAATTTTCTCACTTTGATAATTTTTGCAAAGGCTGTTTCACTTGCGCTCTTTGAGTATCAGCACGTGTCAATCATGAGGTGTAAGTTATGAGATGGGAAAAGGGTGAGGACTGCTCTAACTTCTTCCTAATGTCATAGTTGGGGTGTGGGTTGCCCCTAGGGTAAGAGCAGTGGAACTGCTTTGCAGCTGTCTGCGTGTACTCACAGGTGCCTGGTTGGGGTTCCAAGGCTTACATGACAAAGATGCTAACATTCTCACCTACAGTTTTAGCATAGCACATAAGTGAACTGCAGACTATAGGATTCTGAGTAGATTGTGAGAAATAATTCAGATAAACAGGAAAGAGCAAGTTTAAACAAACCATCCCATATCTTTTTAGCTTCCCAGTCCTGAGACTAGAGGAATTTGGGTCAGCAGCTGTTTCCCGTATCAGGAGGTGGCATTGCAGATGGGTTAGGCCTTTGGATGTGATGAAGAGGCATTTCAGACATGTTCCAGGACTATTTCTTCACTGCGATTAGATCCATGCCCTATGAGTCGACAGTGCCTCACCAGCAGGTACAGTGCCAGAGATGGCCTTCGGTAGAAAGGAGCAGTTGCCAGAGCTTACCTCTAGATCTGTTACACTGGCGGGAGGCTGACGAACCATGGGCGGACATTTGCAAGGATGGATCCTGGATGAGCCCCAAAATTTGTAACTGCCTGATGAGTTCTTCCTGCTCACTGTATAAACAAAATCAATTCACGACATTGCAGTAGAGAGAGCATTTAATTGACGCAAGTCTAGCCATACCATGTGGGAGAGAGAGTTATTACTCAAATCAATATTATCCTCTGTTAGGATTTTAAAGGTAGTCATTACTCACTTAGCTATAGCTTGTCTGTTTATTTATTTTTAGAGATAGGGTCTTGCTCGGCTGCTTAGGCTGGAATGCATTGGCATGATGCATTCCACTTCATGCTCACTTCATGCTCACTTCAGCCTTGAACTTGTGCTGCTTGCCTCAGCCTGCTGAGTAGCTACAACTATAGGCATATGCCACCATACCTGGCTAATTTTTTCATCTTTTGTAGAGATGAGGTCTCACCATGTTGGCCAGGCTGGTCTTGAACTTATGGTCTCAAGCAGTCTTCCAACGTTGGCCTCCCAAAGTTCTGGGATTACAGATGTTAGCCATAGTGCTCAGCCCGTATATTTATATTCAGAAGTTATTTGAAATTGAGAGTTCTGAAATTCATTTTCTCTTGCTTTTTATTACCTTTAGGGTTAAACCTTTTTGGTAGAAGCTTCCTTGGCTAAATGTGTTTATTTATGAAGGAAATTGTTGCTTTTTGAATGTGTCTCTTTTCAGTGAAATGTTGGATTTGGATCAAGTTGATGCAATTATATTTAATGGCAGCATTTTGCTCAGAGTCTAAGATGCCTTTTTTCCTTCCACTCCTGCCTACTTGGCAGCTTTAGTTCCCTCTACCTTGTTTATTACCTACCAGTTCCAAGTCTGTGTTTTCTTCTTCCTTTTCAGATTAAATCTTTCTTGGTTAAACTGTTTTTTATGTAATTATTTTTAATTGTTGTACGTCAGATTATGGGAAGGTGCAATCAATACACAGATTACAGAATCAGAAGAGTCTGACTGCCAATCTTTAAATTCTTGGCTGTTACTATTTACCTCTCATTGCATGAAGTAGCTAGGGGAGCCTGGCGCAGCATCTTCTGCTGTGCTCAGGTTCTCAAGTGGCAAATAAATATCATTATTTATCAGTCATGTTACTGTCTCTGGAGATATCAAATGTGTCTGCACGTGAAAGTCTATTTGAATGAAACTTCACAGAGATGAGAACCGCTCTAAACCTTAGCTGGCAGCTCACGGCCAGCTTTCAAATCTCACTGCAGGTCAGTCTGCAGTATGAACATTTGCTCTAGTACTTCAGTGTCTTTCTTCCTAGCCTAGGTCCACAATAGTCATTTCCTTTAAGTTGGTTACTTAACAGTTTTTTCTTTTTAAAAAATTTGCTAGCTTATTTAAAAATTTTTAAACATTTACTTTAGATACAATGGTGCAAATGCAAGTTCGTTACATGGGTATATTGTGTGATGCCGAGGTTTGGGGTGTGGATTCTGTCACCTAGGTAATCAGCATAGAACCCAGTGGGTAGGTGTTCCACCCACACTACTCCCTCTCTCCTTACTCTGAGTCCACAGTGTCTGTTGTTCCCATGTTTATGTACATGTGTGCTCAATAACATGTTATTCTTTAGCTTTCATCGATACAATATTGATGACCAAATGTTTCCCCCATATCTTTTCTGGATTTTCATATTGCTTCTATTTTCGAGATGTAGCTCAATTTCTGTCACATTTATAATTATGTTGGTGATGGCTATTTGATTTTCCTAACTCTCCAACTAGACAATACATTCCATTTACTTTTGCATTTTGCACTGAATAATCAATGAGAACGATGAACATATGTTATATGCTTCCTGAATACTTAAAAGTCAATGTGGTTTGTATGTGTCAGGGGAAGAGGTGTGGCTCTAAAGACCTTATAAGTTCTTTTAGTTGAAAAACCTTTTAAAATATGAAAACACAGATTCATAGAGGGAACAAGGATTTTTTCTTGAAACCAAATTTATTAGCAAAATATTTTTAGTTCCAAAGTGACTTTTTTTATTTAAGTTTTGCTGTTATTTGTCTTTTTTGTTTTGTATTATAGAAAGAGAATGTGAGCCTGTATACTTTTGCTATTCTGTAATTTAAGGATTTTCTTTGTAAATTCTTACATTCCACAGAAAGCTTGTAGATATTCCTGGCAATTGCATGAGGTATAGATTCTGATGTTTAGCACCTTGCATTTTTATTGATATTTTCCTCTATTTGTTATAATTCAAGAGTAGAATATTAGTCTTTTATTACTGTATTTTTCTGTTGAATAAGCATTTTTGGTTTAGATATCCTTATTCTATGTTAGTCAGCTTATATTTCTGATAGCTATTTTATTTTTTTGGTACATATAAATGACCTCTTTTGGGTTTCTACTTAATATTTTTTTGTTTGCTTTGAGTTCATTTTGATATTAGTTATTGGTATGCTGTGGTCTATGCCTTTTTTTTTTTTTTTTTTTGAGACAAGGTCTCACTCTGTCTCCCAGGCTGGAATTCAGTGGTGTGATTATAGCTTATTGTAGCCTTGAACTCCTTGGCTTAAGCAATCCTCTCATTTCAGCCTCCCAAGTAGCTGGGACTGTAGGCAGGTGTCATCACACCCAGTTAATTAAAATTTCTTTTTGTATAGACAGGATCTTGCTATGTTGTCCAGGCTGGTCTCGAATTCCTAGCCTCAAGCCATTCTCCTGCCTTGACCTCTCAAAGTGCTGAGATTACAGGTGTGAGCTACTGTGCCTGGCCAATGCTTTATCTCTCAGTAGATTCATTCAATTTTCCCAGGAATGCTTCCTTATTTTTTTAATTTTAAAATTATTATTATTTTTGAGACAGGGTCAGGCTTTGTTGACGAGGCCAGAGTGCAGTGGTGCAAACATGGCTCACTGCTGCCTTGATCTCCTGGGCCAAGTGATCCTCCCACCTCAGCCCCACAAGTAACTGGGACTATAGGTACGTGCCATCACACCTGGAAGATTAAAAAAAGGGTTTGTAGAGATAGGATCTCCCTGTGTTGCCCAGATTGGTCTTGAGCTCCTAGCCTAAAGAGACCCTCTTGCCTTGGCCTCCCAAAGTGCTGGAATTACAGGCATGAGATACCATGCCTGGCCCCTTATTTGTTTTTAAAATAGCCTTTAGAGAAAATAATGACTTTGTGATTTTTGTAGAAAGTGTAGAACTGCAGTTTCAAAAACTCGGGTATTATTTAAAAGTACAAAAAAAAAATAGCTTTTTACTAAAATTACCTCAGTCTTATCAAATAGAATTGACATTTGTTAGCACTTTTAAATATCAAGCCTGATATTTTTCTGTACACATGTGTAAATTTAGGCACAGAATACAATTTACAAAGCAGGACCATATGCTTTTTTTTTTTTTTTTTTTGAGACAGAGTCTCACTCTGTTGCCCAGGCTAGAATGCAGTGGTATAATCTTAGCTCACTGCATCCCCTGCCTCCCAGGTTCAAGCAATTCTCTGCCTCAGCCTCGCAAGTAGCTGGGATTATAGGCATGCATCATGATGCCCGGCTAATTTTTTTTGTGTATTTAGTAGAGATGGGGTTTCACCATCTTGACCAGGCTGGTGTTGAACTCCTGACCCTGCGATTCACCCGCCTCAGCCTCCCAAAGTGCTGGGATTACAGTTGTGAGACACCACATTTGGCCATGAATTTTAAATATAATTTTATTTCATTATATTCTACGGAAAAAGGAAATAGGTGAGGTGGAAGGAATATATGAATTTTTTTATACATGTTTATTTACAACATTATATTTTAGTTTTTAAAAGACTTCTCTAAACAAGAATAGAAGAAATGTCTTTTTGGTTGATATCGTTAGTCTTTTAAAGCTGCATTTCAGATTTTGGCAATGTCAATTGACTTCCTGTTGTGAAACATTAGGAAAATAGCATACTTATGTGTTCTTCCTCTCTTCTTGCCAAATTCTGGTATTATTGGTATACTATTGTTCATTTTGTCAAAATTTAAAACATTGACATACATTTTTAGTAATCACAATTTCTATAGTGCCTTCATCCTATTAATATATCTAAATGGAGTCAAAGGTTACCACTAGTTCTTTTACTATTTCTGAATTATCTTGATTCGTTTTTGGTTAGCTGTAATCATCCTGTGGTTTTGTAGAAAGCCTTGTAAGTGTTTTTAGTTTAAGAATTGTATATTGCTTTTATACTTGAAGATAACCGTAGCTTCCCTTGGAATTCTGGACATTCATTTGGTTTTGAAAGTTGCTGTACAAAAGTCTGAAGGTAGCTTAATTTTTTAAAAAAATGGCATCTTGTTGGATGAATTACTTTTTCTGTTTGAATGCTCGTCTGACCTATTTCTCAATCCTTAAGAATTAAAACGTTACTCCTCGTCAATTATTTGTATATTTGTTTGATTTTCATTTTTGTGGTTTTTTTCACATCTATTTGTCATGTTCTTGAGTTGGTTTTTAGTTTACTTATTCTAATTAAAACATTTATATTCTAGTTGTTGCTTCTAATGTGGCTTTCATCCCATGTATATTTTGTTTGAGTTTTCCAAACATTGAAAAAATGATTTATTTCATTGATAAAGGTGTAACTCTTTGTCTGAATTCTTCTTTTGCTTGTTTAGGAAGTTCCTGCTATGGATATTTTCTGTCTTGTTTCTGTTCTCGTCTCCCTCATATCTACCCCTTTCCTTTTTTTGCAGTTTTCACACATACATCCCTTATTTTGCAGTGATTAATTTTTTAAATGGCGACAACAGTTGGCTGCAGGATTGTATGAGGAGTTTTGAGGGAGGGTGATCATGAGCTCAGATCACCCAAATCTTTTCACCTTCTCACTCTGTTTATTTACTCTTTGGCCCTGGGGGTCCATTTTCCTTGGTTTTTAGGGGTCAAGAGGCTAGTGGGTCTCACAGAAGCCCCTAAAGGCCCCCATCACAGGTCCTTGGTGCTAAGAATCAGTGGCTGCCACTTGTCTTTCTGTCTTCACTGGTTCGGAAGCTGATAAAAGCACAGGTGGAGGACCAGATCTTTTGCTCCCCTTCTGGTTTTTCTGATGTCACTTCTCCTTTATCCCCCCACGCCCTTAGATCTCATTCCATTAGTCTAGGACCTGACTCTCTCTTCTGCTTGAAGTCCGCAGAGTTGGTGCCAGCTCTTGGTGTCCTAACTTAATGTGGTCTAGAATTTAAGATATTTGTTAGGCTTCAAAGTTTGTTGATTGTGACTGTAGTCATTTCCTCGTTCAATTTCCCTTTTTTGGGAGGTGGTAGTTATTGTAGTACTTTCTGCTGTTTTTGGTAAGTTTTGTAGTATTATCTTTGATTGGAATTTTTTTCTTTGTCAGTCTTTATTGTTGTTGAGGAAAAATCCATGGACAACCTGATTTTGTTTTGTGGTAGCTAATCAGTTATTTATGTTTGATTGCTTGTAGAATGTTTTTCATTTTTCCTGTAAATGCCACACTTGCCACCACAAATCTGTATGATTATATCTTCCTTGATATTTTTGGCAATGTAGTGAATGTAATCTGTTTAAACCATTTGTTTTGCTGCTGAAGGAAGCTTTTCTATGTTATATCTTTTGTTATTCCTTCAGTTGTGTTTGATTTAATCTTTCAGAAAAACTGGGATCATTTCATTGGTTACTTATTTTCTGTTCTCAATATCTGCTATATTTTTCCTCATAATTTTCACTTCTTTGTCATTTGTTTTCTCTGTTTTCTGGAAAAGTTTGTAAAATTTGTGTTCTACCCCAGTGTTTTAAGCATCCACAGCCCTGGTTTTGCTCTTTTCTATGTCTACAGTGGAAGTTTTTTTTAGGCTACTGAGGTGCTTCCTCTCAGCCACTTCCCTCTTCCTTTATCTTAGCTACTTTTAACCAATGTAGTATGTGCCAAGTTACAGTTCCCATGAGTCACTAGCACCGAGGACATCTTACTTTGAAACATGTTTATGGTGTTTATTTTGGGGCTTTACCTCTGCGTATATAATATGCTATTAATTATCTCTGTTCTTTACTTGGACAATTTTATAGAATTTGCTACCTTTGTATGGAAGTCAATAGATAATGTGGAGGTGCCACAGGCAGTGGTAGAGGTTGGAAAGACTCAAGAGGGTACTTATAAAATATGTTGCTTCAATTGTAGGTTACTAACAAGATGTCTGCAGTTTTCTGATTCATGTAGAACTTGGGGTTCTGAATCAAATGGGGCAGTGAGTTTATAAGCAGAAATGTTAGAGTGGCAGAAGTCCTGGCTTTCATGGGCTCCTATCAAAAGAGGAGAGCTTTGCTTTAGGGCCTAGTGAATCTGCTACTGCATTGTGGTACACGGTAACTTAACATGAGTTATGGGGGATGAAAGAACAGAATTATGTCATAGCTAGTCTATTTTTTCTTCCTCTTATTATTGGCACCTCTATAAACATAATCTAGACAAACTATGTCAATCTCATTGAAGGATTTTAGGGATAAAATTAGTTGCGTGATTTTTGATGGTCATCATTACTTGCATGCATTTATTTCCATTACGTAAGATCAGAGGTCTCTGTGAGATGAACCCTAGATATTGTATTGAGTGGACTTAAACGGGAGAAGCACAAGAACTGTGCTTATTATGTCCTTGCATCATGTGGCTAAACCATTATTGACGTATGGCCTGTTGTTTGGTATGCTACTTTCATAAACTGTATTATGGCTACTTTGATAAGTGTTTTATTTACATGGAAAAGACCTTGTAGCAATCATTAAATAGATTAAAAAGCCATATCTTTATTTTTATTTGTCAGTCCAGGTTATAATTATCAGAAAAATGCTCCTTATGAAAAGTTATATGTTTTCTGCTTGGCTCATGTTTTCATGATCATTTTATTTTTAATGTAATAATGTAAAACACAGCATCCTCCATTCTCTTGAACAATATCATAATAATTACAGTTTCAGATTGTCTGATTTAGTTACATTCCATAGTAAGTCTATTTAATTTGCCTGGCATAGATATTAGAAACACTGTGTAGCCAAGTATAAGTAGTTGCAGTTACAATGCCAATTGGGTTTATGATTTTCTGTTTTATAAATTAAATGTTTCAGTGGTAGAATTCTACTTATTACCACACATTTCCACTGAAAAACTTCTTTAGACGTACTGTCATCGAGACTGTGAACATCTCTTAAAAATGAAACTCTCAATCTCAAAGAAATTAATCTGCACCGGTAGGAAAAGTGCTTTTGTGTTTTGGGTTCCTGATTCTATATCCCATAATTTATATATGGGGGATTCAGTTTCAGTAGGGTTGTAGCCAACAGAAAATTGCTTGCTTTTCACTGGTTATGGAGGGTTTGCCTTTCACTAAGCACATACCTTCTTGGACCTTTGGTCCCGGAGATCGTTCTCTTAGGTTAGTGACTTTGCGTTCATTCTTCTTAGAAAATACATGTGATTTAACTTTTTTTTTTCTCCTCACTTCAGATGGTGGACCCTTCTGATAACTGAAATTTTACTCTCTCTTGTTTCAAAGATAGAATTAGTTTATTTTTATGGGTTCCTGAGAATCCTGGGAAATATCTCTGTTTCCCAGAGGAAAAAGTTTATATTTTCTTAGTTACTTACTGTAGAACATAAAAGAGAAACAGTGATTTGTGGGAGTGGGCAGTAGCATAAGTGTATATGCTGCTAAGCTCTTTGCAGAAGAATTTTGAACTTTAGAACTTTGGTTGGACTTAGTCCTTTATTTTGTTAGTTAGCGTATGGCCTGTTTTTTAGTACTAGCATTGGAATGCAAATCTGAGTTATCACCAAAATAAAAAAAGAGAAATACCTCTATATCTCTATTTCCCAGAGGAAAAAGTTTATATTTTCTTAGTTGCTTACTGTAATATAAAAAGGAAAAGGGAAAAAAGATTCTTTTTTTTTTGGATAACGTAATATTTATGAGCTCCTGAACTCTTTGTAGAAGATCTTTTCAGAACTTTGGGTAGACTTGTTCCTTTTTTCTGTTAAGTAGTGTATGACCTGTGTTTCAGAACTAGCTTTGGAGCACAAATTGGAAATATCAGAATTAAAGAAGAGTGTAAATATATAACTTTTACTGCACAGGCTAATGTTAGATGACTTAAAAATTAGAATCAAAAGGAAATGCAAGATTTTTATTGCTTGTTATGCACTGGCTCATTTCATCATTAGACTCTTAATTTCTGCAAAGAGCTGCATCGGTAGCTTATTCAAAACTGTCTAAATCATTAACACATCAGGTTTAATATTTTCAAAATTTCAGTAAATTCTCTACATCATAAGACAAAATATTTAAGAGAGTGATGGTGCATTTTTACATTTCAAGAGAACAGTATTAATTGAAATTACTTAAAATTGGGTTGAAAAGTAAAACAGATAAATAATCATATCATTTAAGTGATACATTTTTTGGAACTCTAGCTTGAAACTTGTGGGTAAATTAAATCTCACCTGATACAATAGGTCTTTAACTCTAGGTTATCTGATCAACTGAACCTGCCAGTTAACAGATTGTGGGGATTCCCACATATTCTAAAACGTGGAACTGTATTCAGTACTTTTCCTGCCTTTAGATAGAGGAAATCCACTGACTTTTGTTCACTGAAGTGCAGTTTGCTATTTAAAATAAGTGTAAAAAAGAGTTGCTACCTGCTTTATTGATGTGCTAAAAAAGGGTAGATACCCGTATAATATTTTGTGTGCATAATATTTAAGACTATAGAAGAAAACTGAACTAATTTAAGGTTAAAATGTTATTGTTTTGAGAGAGGAGAAAGGAAGAATCTGGTGAAGCAGGCAGTTAGGGTGGGTCCTTGCTTAAATTATTTCAAATAAAAGAACAGCCTGAAAAATCAAGCCATGGGCACAGATAAGGGAACTTGCACAGCGGGGGCCTTGTCTAAGACATGCCCACAGCTGCACAGATAAGAAAAGGTACACAGGTGACTTGCCTAGACATGCCCACAATGGAAAATTCTGTCTCCTGACACATGTGCAATAAGGGACACAATGCAATATTGAGTAACTCAAACTAAGGACCCACATACACACTAGGAGAATGGAGTGGAGCTACCAGAAATTCATACCTTATTCACATAAGACACTCAGCCCTCCTTTGGTTTCTTATAAAAAGCCTTTGCGTTCAACTGTAAAAATGGCAACCCTCTTCCAGTCCCTGTCTTCATGTCAGAGACTTTTCTTCTTTTGCTTATTAAACTTTTGCTTCAAGCTCACCCTTTTTGTGTCCACACTACTTAATTCTCTCGGTTGTGAGACAAAAAACGCTGAGTGATACCTCACAATGAGAGGCTGCTACATTGCGGTGCATTGGGAAGACTAACAGTTTCAATCAAGTACAAGATGACAAAATGTTATTATGAGAATTCATTAATGTAGAATAATGTAACATAATGAACTATATTCTATTAATAATTAGCACTTATGTTCTAATCTTGAAACAACTTGGCTAGATAAAACTTTGCTTAGTGAAGACTTAGTACTCTTTTCCCCCTTGTGTTTCATCAAAAAATTACTTTTTGTGTTCAAATGTTTTCAAACAAGAGTATTTTAGTATTTGTTGATAGTTAGCATGAAGTATATATTATGAAGCTATTTTATGAGCATACATTTATTGGCTAATGAGTAACATGTTGTTTCCCAATAACACTGTTATAGGGGTTCATATGATGATAATCGCCATTTGTATTATTATATACCAGGCAGTATTTATTCTGAATGCTTTGGACATATTAACATATTTAATTCTAAAACAGTTACTGTTATTACTATTATTGTTATCCCCATTTTACAGATGATGCAACTGAGGCATAGAGAGATCAAAGAACATACCCAAGTTCATAAGCAAACATGTAAGCAGCTAATTATAGACTAAGTGAGTTAGTGTTACAAAATAGAAAAGCAGAGTATGGTAGGACCCTGCAGAGTATTTGTCCACCATATTGCTGGAAGTCCCAACATTTTTTGCTTTTACTGAAAAACTCTGGTACCTTTTCCTTCTCTAAGATAATTATTTCCTTTTCAGATTAGTGTTAGCCAATATTCTATCTAATAAGTCTTATATTATTTAGAGTTGTTAGGGTAAACACCTGTGAAAACCAGAAAATAGAAGCCTAAAACCAAAGTTATTCCTTTTGGAGTATGAAACTGAGGGATGGAAGGGTCTGGATGAGTCCCTTAAATATTTTTTAGAAAGTCTCAGGCATTCTAAAAATCAACTTGGGTCTTTGGAAAACGAATGATGCTGCCAAGGCTGTTTCATTTAAATCTAACTTAGTTTAGATGCATTAGATTTAAACATAAATTGTTTGGAGTGAATAACAAATGGAAGATAAATTGTTAAGGATTTTAAGGACAGTGTTATGTAAAACGATTTCTTTTTTCTTTTTACTTAAAGGAAAAGTTATTGTTTGTAAATTAGGAATTACTGGTATTTCAGTAGTCAAAATACTGAAAAAATGGTACTGTTTGCTTTTGGATGCAACATTTCATATACTACTTTTTATCTTTCACTTATATTTATTTCCATTTCTCTCATCTTCTTATTCCATCCTGTTACTTTCAAATTTTAAATGGGTAGTGACAATTCATATTAATTGAACATTTAAAAGTTTTATTGGGGCCTGGCGTAGTTGCTCACATCTGTAATCCCAGCACTTTGGGAGGCCGAGGCAGGCGGATCATGAGGTCAAGAGATCGAGACCATTCTGGCCAATATGGTGAAACCTCCTCTCTACTAAAAATACAAAAATTAGCTAGGCGTGGTTGTGTGCATCTGTAGTTCCAGCTATTTGGGAGACTGAGGCAGGATAATCGCTTGAATCCAAGGAGGCAGAGGTTGCAGTGAGCCAAGATCGCACCACTGCACTCCAATCTGGGTGACAGAGACTGTCTCAAAAAAAAAAAAAAATTTCTTGGAAGGAAATGATCTGATTCTCAATGTCTGTAGTTCACATTTAGGAATGAATTTTGCAATAACTTCAAGCATTTAGGAATGTCGAAAGTCTGCTTCTTGCCTTTTGTAAAACTTAACTAATGATGAAGCAAGCAAATATATCTATTAAGGTCCTGTAGTTAGGTAGAGCCCTCCACTTTCCAAAACCTTAACTCTGTGCATGCTGTGTGAATGCAGCGTGGGGCTGGTGTGTGAGTGAGTACGCAGCTGGAACACAGTTTATATGGAGACAAAATCCAGAGCACTTAACATTTAAGTCAAATACACGAAAAATTAAAACATAATCACATGGAGAATAATGGAGGGATGCATTAAAGAAGTTATCTGACTGCTTTTTCAAAATATCTGCAGGCTTCCAGATGGTAGGAAATGCTTTGTTCTTCCTTTCAACCCATCTGTTGTTCTTTAGTGTAACTGACATCACTACAACTACTGCAGCCACTAAAGAATCATCATTAAAAAAAGCAAAATTTAGAACGTTTTACAGTTTTATGAAAGAAAACTAAGATTGCAGAACGAGAGAAAAAAACTTTTTTGGTGTGTGTGGCATAGTGGTATGATAGAAGTAATGCCCAGGCAGACATACTCTAAGATCAGAACATTTTCTCAGTGTTTGTGTTGGTGTAGAAATGTTTTTATGACAGAATTAAGCATAGGGACTTCTTTATGTGTCACTGAAATGAATCACGTTTTAAGTAAGGAATATAGTTATAACAGCTGACCCATTAACCCTGTATATTTGCTTTTATGCCTTTTTGTCCTGACTGTTAACGTCTTTGCCAGAAATGGAAATGTGTACTGCTATTTTCTACTCAAAAATTACTTTAAAGAAAAAAGTATTAGTTATTTGTGCTAATTTCAGTTCACTAAATATACCATTTTTTGTAGTTAAAATTTAAAATAGGGTACAAAGGAAAATAAAGTTTTCTTTAAATCATATGAAATATCATAAAACAATTTTTATTTATTCGTGCTTGCCTCACAGCAGACCTTATAAATACTATTCATTTCTGTCTTGATATTTTTATCAGATAGAATTTGCGTTTACTAGCATAGAATTCATAGTAAATTCTTTACTTTTAATCAGCAAACTCACAGTCCTTATAGTACTTTTGGATCAATTATTTGTCTTAACTCTTTTTTATTTCTTCATTCCTTAATTACTTAGTGTCTAAAAACTGTTCTCTTAAGAAAAGTTAAATTTTGTTAAAATCGGAATAATTTTTGTCCAGGCTACCTCTGCCTGTCTTTAAATGCTAAAATACTTAGCAAAGCAATAGTTATATGTTGCCTTTAGGAAGATTATTGTTACTTTTCTCATGTTATTTCCCCCAAATTCATAGCTTTCTTTCAGCTTGTATATACTTCACGAAAATTCGTGCCTATTTTGTATAATTTTTTTCAAGGATATATCACATTTGAGCTCAGGAAATCCAATTGGGAGTAGAAGTATATATTACTTTACGTTCAGAATATTCAAGTGGATTAATGAACCTTGAGTTTTGGCAAATCTGATTCTTAAACCATTTGAACCTCCAAGTGATGCTCATGTATCACTAGCCCAAAGAAGACCACACAGAGTTTCATTAACCCATAAAAACCTAGTTACTTCTAGCAAGTCTGGTGTCCTAAAGATAAGCTAACTGAATAGCAGTGTTAGCTGGAGTTTATTCAGTAAGCCGTGTAGCATGAAAACAAGGCCCTTTGTCTTGCAATATGAGCTTTAATAGGTCTTCACTCCTAAAGTAAGTTTTTTTCTGTGGCTGGGGTTGGAGTTCTGTGTAGTCGTTAGGACCATTCCCATTTCAAGTCTTTGGGGAGAGCTACCTTCTCCAGCCGATGTTTTCTCCAGGGAATTGGCTTATAGAAAGATGTTTCCTCTTTCATATGGGGACCACCATTACTCGGTTTCTTCATGCTTGGCAGTGAGTTGGTTTTCAGTGAATGCTGGTTGAGTGAATGAATGAACCAATGAATGAAGAAGAGAGTAATGAAAGGATGATCTGAAAAGAAGTGACTCATGAAAAGTATTCAGAGCCGTGCTGCGTCACAGCCTGAACACTTGGCTACTTAAAAATGTTTCTGACCACAAAGCATTTGTTGAAGGAGTTTTACAACTACGGCCTAAAAGAAGGGTTTTTAATTTTATGGGAATTTGATGTTGGTAATACTATCTTCTCTTCTGTGGATGATGGGGATTTATTTGTGTAACTTTTTTTTTTCTTTTGAGACAAGGCCTCCCTCTGTCGCACAGGCTGGAGTGCAGTGGTGTGATCATGGCTTACTGCAACCTCTGCCTCCCAGGCTCAAGTGATCCTCCCACGTTAGCCGCCAGGTAGCTGGGACCACAGGTGCGTGCCACCACACCTGGCTAATTTTGAATTTTTGGTAAAGACGGGATTTCACCATGTTGGCCAGGCTGGTCTTAAACTCCTGAGCTCAAGCAATCCCCGTCCTGGGCCTCCCAAAGTGCTGGGATTACAGGTGTGAACCACTGCACCTCGCCTATTTGTGGAACATTTATTTGTTTGTTTAGGTCAACCTTTTTACTAACTGTTTGTATTATGTCAGATGAATATCTCATGAAGAGTCTTAGATCCATATATAATCAAGGTGACAATTGCAATTTGAACTTATTATATGCATAATTAATATTAACTATCTGATAAGTATGCCTATACTGTTACTTTAAATTATAGAAAGAAATTTCAAAAGAAGTTATTGGCATTGACCTAATTTTATAACAACAGTCATGAGTTTAAGTGTTTTTATGTACAAAATTTCTCATACCACTTTCAAAAAAGCAGATTTGATTATCTTCTAATGACCTGTGTCAAAATCTCATTTATATATTTTACCATGAAAATATTTTGTATTTTTATTAAACTTGAATACATGTATCTCATCACTGGGCATATAAAATAAAAAATTATGTGACAGTGAAAATAGAAGGGGATATATAGCAAAGCAAAATTGGTATCAGAATTATACAGTATCCTGATGCTGTTTGGGAAGAACAGAATTTTAATAATGAGATAGACAGATGACTCACAGACACAGAAAAAAGGATCTGTAATTGTCATAAGAGAGGAGATACATCAACACAGGTCCAAGTATGTATAGATTTCTACCTAGGAGGGCCTGAACACCTTCATACTTTTTTTTTTTTTTTTTAAATGAGACATAGTCTCTCTTCGTTGCCCAGGTTGGAGTGCAGTGGTGTGATCTTGACTCACTGCAACCTCCGTCTCCCAGGTTCGAGTGATTCTCCTGCCTCAGCCTCCTGAGTAACTGAGATTACAGGTGAGCACCACCACACCCAGCTAATTTTTGTATTTTTAGTAGAGATGAGGTTAGACAGGTTGGTCTTGAACTCCTGACCTAGTGATCCACCCAGCTCAGCCTCCCAAAGCACTGGGATTACAGGCATGAGCCACCATGCCTGGCCACACCTTCATACTTTATAATAGCAGGCGTTTATTGTTTCTATTGAAATATTGTTTCTGGAGGTCCACATGACGTCATCTAGGAAAAAGTGTCAGTACAGAAAATTTATAAAAAAACGAGTATCAAAAATTTTTGCAATCTACCCATCTGACAAAGGGCTGATATCCAGAATCTACAAACAACTAAAACAGATTTACAAGAAAAAAAACAAGCCCATTCAAAAGTGGGCCAAGGATATGAACAGATACTTTGCAAAGAAGACATACATGAGGCCAACAAACATGAAAAATGCTCATCGTCACTGGTCATCAGAGAGATGCAAATCAAAACTACATTGAGATACCATCTCACGCCAGTTAGAATGGCGATCATTAAAAATCTGGAGATAACAGATGCTGGAGAGGATGTGGAGAAATAAGAACACTTTTACACTGTTGGTGGGAGTGTAAATCAGTTCAACCATTGTGGAAGACAGTGTGGCGATTCCTCAAGGACCTAGACATAGAAATTCCATTTGACCCAGCAATCCCATTACTGGGTATATATCCAAAGGATTATAAATCGTTCTACTCTAAGGACGCATGCACACGAATGTTCATTGCAGCACTGTTTACAATAGCAAAGACCTGGAACCAACCCAAATGTCCATCAATAATAGACTGGACTAGGAAAATGTGGCACATATACACCATGGAATACTATGCAGCCATAAAAAAAACGATGAGTTTATGTCCTTTGTAGGGACATGGATGAACCTGGAGACCATCATTCTCAGCAAACTGACACAAGAACAGAAAATCAAACACCACATGTTCTCACTCGTAGGTGGGTGTTAAACAATGAGAACACATGGACACAGGGAGGGGAGCATCACACAGTCTGGTCTGTTGGGGGGAAATAGGGGAGGGACAGTGGGGGATGGGGACTTGGGGAGAGATAGCTTGGGGAGAAATGCCAGATATAGGTGATGGGGAGGAAGGCAGCAAATCACACTGCCATGTGTGTACCTATGCAAATATCTTGCATGTTCTTCACATGTACCCCAAAACCTAAAATGCAATTAAACAACAACAACAACAACAGCGAAGTATCTTTTGGGGCACACAAGACCAAATGCAGTGTGTTATCTATTATTTCTTTCCATTTCCCCTTTTCTGTATGTCTAAATAGGATTGCGTCTCACTTAGTCAATATATAGAACCTATGTCTATAGAGTACTTACAAGACCCAGTAGTCTAGTGAAACCATAGAGATTTCTATGACTCCTGTGATTACTTCAATTATTAATGAGTAAATGCTGCATTTCTCCAAAATACCTTTTTTGTTCTTCATTATATACCTCTTCTGAGAGACTTACTTCTTTTTCTTTGTGAAGAGATCGACATGAAATATAGGTTTTAGTGTGACTCCTATAAATATTTTTATATTACTTCATTTCTCAGTGGAGCACAAATTATAATATATTTCTAATGTGGGGCATCTTAAAGACTTTTTCTTCATTTCTCTCAGGGGGCCTAGGAAGAACCTCTAAATTGAAGGTGTAGAAACATAGCATTGTGAATCTTAGTCTAATATACGCTTTCTTGGAAGTCACTACAAATGATTTGTTTCATATTACATGGTGCTGTTTAACTTTGATCTGGTCAATTAAAGCAATAAGACTAATTGTACATATTTTTCCATTTAGAAATGTTTACTTCTGTTAACAGCAACACTCCCACCCCATATGCCAAACACACACACACACTCACACACACATTCACACTCTGTCTCACACCCACTCTCACACACACACCACACTCACACACTTTCACACACACACTCACACACACACACACTCTCACATACACTCTCTCTCACACACACACACACTCACATGCACAACACTTCCATTTATCTATTATCTATCTATCTATCTATCTATCTATCTATCTATCTCTATCTATCTATCTACCCGCCCGCCCACCTGTCCGTCCGTCTGAGTATGTATGTATGTACATACCTTTCTTCCCTGGAGTGTGAGTGGCTTGCAGGAGAGGGCAGGGAGAAGGCGTCTTGGCTGGAAGCTCCGGTTAATTTAAGACAGTGCGCATCATTGATAGGCAGCATTTGCCGTCTCCCTTTTGGTAATGTAGCTGACCCTTTTAGCTGCTGGATGCCCGAGCTTTAAGAGGCAATCTTTAATGTGATATCTTAAAGTAATGTTCTTACTAATAAATCACTTTTAGAAGCTTTTATGCAATCATAGTCTTGCCTGTATATTAAAAACTCTAAGCATGATACACATTAAAAGTAAATTTAAATTCATGAAGCCAAATTTGATTTTCTGGGTAATGATGAATTCACCTAGAAATTCAAATGGTTGCTTTTAGTGTTCATCTATATAAAGTGACACAATGAAAATGGAAGTTATGCTATGATATTCTGTGCTTCATTGCAAGTGGTTTTTTTGATGATAAATTTATTTTGCTGAATGCTTTTTCAAATAGTCCCTTCTTGACTAAGTAAATTTGCTCTAGATGGAAGTAACTTAATAGGTGTACTGTTAGAATGAGACTAGTACTTATTTAAGCATTTTATATTGGAGCTTTGTCTTCAGTTAGTGCCCATTCAATTAGAATGGTCGTATTGAACATTTAAAATCTGGTTGCAGACTAAAGGATATACGGAAACATTACATAATTTCACTGATTTCTACCATTAAGGCAAGTATATTATTCTACCTATTCAAAACATTAGAGAAAGAGAGATATTATGCCATTGATGTTTAAGAATAAAATTCTTAAACCATACTAAAGAATTTCCTGATATTTTCTTCCTGCATCATTTTCTTAATGCTATTTATACACAATTTTTGGTATTTAATTTTAAATTTGAAATGAGAAATTACTGAACAGTACTTTAAAAACTAAACTTCAAATACTATAGACTATGTACTTAAAGTTTTAATTATTTGAAAAAAAATAAAGTAGGCAAAATTAAGACTATTTTTAAAGAAACCAGAATTTTTTGTGATGCTTAAATTTTGAACTTTAGTTCTTTTTTTTACTCCTAATTCATCCCATTTCTCCCCATCTTTTAAAATTTCTGCAGAACTTTTTCTGCTTTGCAGGTTAGTTAAAAATAGTAGTCTATTATTATTTTAGTTTGTGGAATTAGAAAAGAAGCACAGTCCCAGATTATATTGGAATAAAGCAACTTTCCAATTTAGAAAACACGGATGTTGAAGTAAAGATGAGAAAACTTAAGATGTGGTCATGGCCGGCAGATAAATCAGGAAAAGTTTCCGTATATCACAGTGTGATGTAATTACTATACTGACATCTGTTTGATCGAGACTATTAACAAGATAGTCCAGAAATGGGCATCAGTGAAATTTTTTAAAGTTAGAAATTGGCATTAACTCTTTATTTGCAAAGAAAATATAGTAAACTTCTTATACCAAAAAGAGATTTTTTTTGCATAAAAATAAAAGGTAGATTATATAACGTGTGAGGATATCCTGAACAGTCCACATAACTTGAGTAAGAAAAATCCCAACAATTAACAAACTCGTTTTTCAATGGTCTATTAATCACAGAAGAATTAACCATATAAAAATTAAATCTACTAATACATTAGATATACATTTTAATTCATCCAAAAAGATTTAACACACTTTACCATGGATAGAGAAAGATTTTAACTAGCTTACAAAACCAAAATACGCTCCTTAAACTGATGTCCTCTTGATTAAGAAGTGTCTCCAGAATTCTCTATTAGTGACTCCTGAGAGTTATTTTCTGAACAGATCTTGCAATTAGTTAGTACTTTTAAGTTATCGAAAATATCATATACCATATGTATAAAATAATTAGAATTTAATTTATGACATTTGATCATAATTTGATAAAATTTGATGCATAGTGTATACAATCTTGACACCCAATTACTTTAACACCATTATTTTATATTCACAAATCGCATTATTTGGCAATGAAAACTTCATTTGGGTTTGTAATTTGGAAGTTCTTTTAAGTCAAGGAATAATCACTTGCTTTACTGAGATTGTAACCTGCAGAGCAACATGGAACTCCTAGTTAAGTGAGAGTTCTGACCCAAACTTGGCAGTTCTCTCAGCCAGCCGGGAAAACACTTGCAGGGTTCATTGCTTTATTCTGTCGTCTTGAGAGATTCTGCCCCATTTTTTCTCTTCTACTGACTAACCTTTGACTTCTCAGACCTCTGTTTCTTTCCAACAGAGGCGAATAAACACTCTTGGTATGTGATGATTAAAGGCCCATGGCCCCTGTAGGTGCCCTGAAGCAAATTTGTTCAGAATTAATCTGGCACCTCCAATTGTGGTTTGTTTAGGGTAGGAAGCCAGATAGAATTCAATATTGTATCTTGAATCTTAGGGCCCAGTGCTTTTGTTACAAACAACAGAAGAAGAAAAGGTTTAGGTGCCAGTAACATTTACTCTTCAAAGGAAAGTTTTTGTCTTTCTGTGCCTGGTTATCTTCAAAAGTTACAGAGTATAAGAGGAAATTTCAGTGGAAATATATTTCTCTCTGATATAGAAAAGACCTTTAAAAGAGTTGTTGTTGACATGAAAGGGAAAACATTCTGATTTCCTGGGATGTAAGCCTTAGAAAGCAAGCCAGCATAAAAGAACATGAAAAATGAGTAACTTATGAATCCAGGAGATGACCTGTTGTGAATTATTTCAGAATTTAGTGGATATCTCAGATGGTTGATTTTTCTCTACTTGTTTGTTCCTATGAACCTACCTTCCTAAGTAGGCATCAGATTTGTTTCAGAGTGAAAATCTATTTAATGAATACCGCTGGTCTAAATACATAAAACCAAAAACACAGTATGGAACATACTGTGTGGTGTTTACTCTGAAGAACAAAGTCAGTTTCTGTATGGCTAAAGGATATAAGGAAGCATTTCTCTACGAAATTGTAATTATTGCAGTGGATGACTTGGTTTATAGATTTTGGAACCTAAAACTAGTAGATGTGTTTTGTACTTCTGCCATCATGTACTTTTATCTGGAAGCCGTAGAAGAATCAAGAAGCAGAGAAGCAAGAAGGAATAAATTATTTTTTAGGTACCTACTTGCCACCTTTTTTTGTGGAGTGGGCAACAAAAGGTGTATCTCACGATATTACCTGTGCAGTAGCCTCCTGTAAGTTAGTTGATTATATTCCATGTCGTAACAGAAAAAGCCAAAAGCAGGCATTTGATAGTAGTTCTGAGGCAGGCTGATAAATAGTATATTTGGAATCATGAAAGAATGCTTCTCTTTAAAAGTTGAGCGTAGGGCAGATTTAACTTTGTTAGACACAAATACCATCATCTTGCTGGAAACTTCTTGGATAATTACCTTACAAATAGGTATCAAAGACAGTTTTCTGTTCTCTCTGGTTTTACCATAGTGACCCTTTCCAAATTTCATTGGGTAGAAATTTTATTACTGCCTTGTCTTTTTCAGGAGAGATATGCTCAGCTCTCTTATTTGTTGGTAAATCTAGACTTTGAATTGTTAATTTGAGGATAAATAGAAGAGAAAGGAGAGATTGGAGCTATAGATGCATCTTAGTTTGGTAATGGTTCAGGAGTATTTTTTTATTTGCCGGGTTCAACATTGACACATAGGAATATTTTTAAAAGCTGTATTTTTAGTGTTGTGATATTATAAAGGTTAAAGCAGAAGACAGACCACGGCTGATTAACTTACTCATTAGCGCTGGTACCATGGGTAAGCTATTTAACGTCTCTGTGCCTCAGTGCCCCCCTCCTTTTCTGTAAAACGGGTTTAATAACAGTATCTGTTTCATGGGATTATTTTGGGGATTGAATAAGTTAATCTTTTATTAGAGAGCCTGGCACATGGCATTGTATGTGTTGTAGCCAACATTACTATAGTTTTGGTACATTTACCAATTTGCCCACTTTTAACAATTATTTTTCTTAGAGAACCTATAAATACAGTTATTGAATTAAATCCCTTGGAAAATCATAGTTGTCTTTGAATGATAGTTCTCTTAAAAGCCTGGGCCTGGCCAGGTATGGTGGCTCATATCCTGTAATCAAAGCCTGTAATCCCAGCGCTTTGGAAGGCCAAGGTGGGTGGATCACCCAAGGTTGGGAGTTTGAGACCAGCCTGACCAACATGGAGAAACCCCATCTTTACTAAAAATACAAAATTAGCTGGCCATGGTAGCACATGCCTGTAACCCAGCTACTTGGGAGGCTGATGAGGGAGAATTGCTCGAACCTGGGAGGTGGTAGTTATGGTGAGCTGAGATCATGCTGTTGCACTACAGCCTGGGAAACAGGAGTGAAACTCCATCTCCCCCCGCCCCCCAAAAAAGAAAGGAAGAAAGAAAGAAAGAAAGAAGGAAGGAAGGAAGGAAGGAAGGGAAGAAAGAGAAAGGAAGGAAGGAAGGAAGAAAAGAAAAGAAAGAAAGAAAGAAAGAGAGAGAGAGAGAGAAAGACTGGGCCCAAGATAGCAAAGCTAGGCAAAGAGTAAGGTATTTCCTGGTGAATATTGTGTAATGGATGACTTAGCAACATCATTTCGTGCCCATGTGTGCAGAGTTCTGTTTTAGCTTTCCTTGTTTGCTGGATTGCATCAAGTTCAAACAGTTCAAATCAGAGGGAGCTGGAAATGGTGTTACTTAGAGGGATTTGATTCAGGAAGGCAGCTGGTTATGGCCTCTAAGATCAAGGACTTGAAGTGTAGTCCACATGGAGGCAAGGGTGAACTGCTGGTACCTTGATGCAGTATGAAAGAACAAGTCATGCTTTTCTTTTTCTATCCATTGAATCAGTACCACAGCCAACCTGAGAGAAAATCTTTTGGATCCTGGTTAAAATAGCAGTCAGCAGTCTTTTATTGTTGAGAACTGTTTTTCACTCAGAGAAAATTTGGAAGATGGTTATCTGTTTAGTGCTGCCAAATATATTGTTATTACGCAGGCCCTGTGGGCAGCAGCTGCAGTTGTTTTCCAAAGGACATGCAACCAGTTGAGCTATGATGCTTCAGTATTACTGGCTGCATTAATTGCATGCATGCTGAGACTTCCATAACGTTAAAATTGAAGGATGGGTACTGTATTTTGATGGTCTACCTTTTCTTTCATCTGTTCTCATTTTTAGTCTTCAAATTACTCTTATTTTTGAACATTTCTGATCACAAGTATATATTCAATTTCTGTCTCATATCATTTTTTAGGGAGTTCAGGGAAGTTGTACATGATGTGCTGAAGCTATTTGTTTTGACTTGACCCAATTAGAATTTTCATTAGCCCTGAGTCAGCTAAAATAAAATTGAGCTAATTCATGCCACTGGCTTTTTCCAGTAGTGTTATAGTGGAGCAGAACTACTTATTACGATAATGTTCTCTTCTAAAATGTACAGATGCTTATTTACATTGACAGACAAATTATACATACTGATTGCATCTTAATTTTGTAGTGGGCAAATTAGAGTATTTAAAAAGGCATAGTTTGTTTTTAGACATGGTTTTCTAGTGTGAAACTTGGTCTATTAAATTAAAAGCTGGTCAGAATTAAAAGCTGGAGTGGGCTGGATTTATTTATTCTTTAGTTAGTCATGTGGTGGTGAATTTCATATCATACCTGTGAAGTAAATAGTAATATTATAATTCAATGAGATTAATCAATGTTAATATTATAATTTAATAATAATTTAGTAATTACTAAATACTAAATTTATAATACTAGTTTAATATTTATTAAGCCTATACTTTGTATCAGGCACTGGGGTAAGCCCTTATTAACAGTTCACACTGGCTGGGCATGGTGGCTCACTCCTGTAATCCCAGCACTTTGGTAGGCTGACCCTGGTGGATCAGAAGGTCAGGAGATTAAGACCATCCCGGCCAGCATGGTGAAACCCCGTCTGTACGAAAATACAAAAAAATTACCAGGCATGGTGGCATGTGCCTGTAGTCCCACCTACCTGCGAGGCTGAGTTAGCAGAATCGCTTGAACCTGGGAGGTGGATGTTGCAGTGAGCCCAGATAATGCCACTGCCCTCCAGCCTGGTAACAGAGTGAGATTTCGTCTAAAAAAATAATAAGAATTCACACCAAACAATAATTTTTGAAACAGTTACTACTACTATTATTATTATTTTTACAGAAGAGATAAGAGAGGCTTAGAAACGTTAGCAAACCCTTACAATGCCAGCTTTGGAGCAGGGACTCAATTCTAGTTGTTTTTGACTTTAGTGTCAGAGTTCTTATTCTCTATTCTGTTTTTACCACGTTCCATGCTATAAATTGGCAAGCAGAGGCTTGGCAGCAAATAGATGTTCACTCAAATGGGGTAATTGAAAGAGTAGAAATGAACAAAGAAACACTAACAAGGAATAGTGAAGCATGCTGGCACTAACAACTATGGGAACTCTTACCGTTCTTACATCTGAAAGGGCCAGAGAAGGGATTTGTCATTGGATCTTGCAGAAAAGAGTAGCATAGCTATAAGAGGGCCATCTAATAGGAGCTGTTGCCTTAGACTGATGGATACGACCAACCCTGGAGACTCAGCAAGGAGGGAGCAGAGGAAATAAATATTCTGACCCCACCTTCCTCCCTCTCACCAGTCTCTTGCCAGTGATTCTCATTGGCCAAAATCAACTGGAAGCCAGAGGGAAAGGGATCCTTGGATGCAGTGGTCAGCTTCTGGCACAGAGCAGATTGGAAACAGATGGAAAGTTTGCAGGGCAAACAGAAAATATCCAGTTCACAGATGCTGTACTGAGAAAATACTTTCTCAGTGTCAAAGCATTGGTTTTCTATTTCTGTCTGAGCCAGGATTTTCTATTTCTGTCTCTAATTATTTGAACTGTTTCTTTTTTATTTTGATTTTTGTTTTGTCTTCTTAATTATGGTAGCGGGAATGTAGACCAAGACTCTTTCTTTGCAGTTGCCAGGGTTATAATTAGGATGTTGGAAAAACTGACTTTGGATATGCCTCTTCTTGTTTTTTTTTTTTTCTTTAAAATAAGAATAACCATATCAATACTATCCTTGTTCTATGTAAGTATAAGAAGGATTCATGAAATAGTAATGAACTTTGGACACTTGATAACCTTTAGATATATTCATATTTTAATCTTTCTCCTTAGCGTTCTTGCTTCTAAATCTTCAAGCTGCTATCTGATATTCTTTTTCCCTCTGCCTAAGAAAATGCCCTTTACTGTTAAGTAAATCTGTCAGTTTTTCTTTGTCTGAAGGCATTTAAAAAAAATCTTCTGTTCATTTTTGAAGGATATTTTTGCTGGGTATAGAATTTTAGATTAGTAGTTATTTTCTTTCAGCCCTTTGAAGATAGCAATCCATTGGTCCATCTGGCTTCTGTAGATGTTATTGAGAAGTTAGCTATGTTATTATAATTATTACTTCTTTGAAGGTACCTGTCCTTTTCTGGCTACTATATTGACTTTTATTTTTGTGGGATATATATATATATGTGTGTGTGTGTGTGTGTGTGTGTGTGTATGAATATATATGCATATAAATGGATTAAGTGATATATTTTAATACAGGCATGAAATGCATGTTAAATCAGGATAAATTGGATATCTATATCAGGGTAAATGTGGTATCCATCACCTCTAACATTTATCCATTGTGTTACAAACAAGTATACACTTAGTTTTTTTTATTTAAAAATTTTTTTTGAGACAGAGTTTCACTCTTGTTACCCAGGCTGGACTGCAATGGTGTGATCTCGGCTCACTGCAACCTCCACCTCCTGGGTTCAGGCAATTCTCTTGCCTCAGCCTCCTGAGTAGCTGGGATTATAGGCATGTGCCACCAGGCCTAGCTAATAGTTATTTTTAAATGTATAATTATTTTTGAATATATTCAGCCTGGTATGCCAGCAAATACAAGTCTTAGTCATTCTTTCTATTTTTTAAATTCCCATTAATCATCCCCATTTTCTTCCACCCCCTGAATACCATTCCCAGCCTCTGGTGACCATCCTTTTGCTCTCCTTGAGTTCAATTATTTTAATTTTTAGTTCCCACAAATAAGTGAGAACATGTAAACTTTGTCTTTCTGTGCTTTGCTTATTTCACTTAACATAATGACCTACAGTTCCATCCATGTTGTTGCAAATGGCAGGATCTCCTTTTTTTTTTTTTAAGGCTAAATAATAATATCTGATTCTGTATTTGCACCACATTTTCTTTAATCTGTTTTTTTGTTGATGGACACTCTTAGTTTGATTCCAGATCTTGGCTATTGTGAATAGTCCTGCAATAAACATGGGGCTGGAGAGATCTCTTCACTCTACTGATTTCCTTTCTTTTGGGTATATAACAGGGAGTAGGATTGCTAGAGCATATGGTAGCTCTATTTTTAGTTTTTTGAGGAACTTCTAAACTGCTCTTCATAGTGGTTGTACTAGTTTATATTTCCACTAACAATGTATGATGGTTCCCTTTTCTCTATATTCTCATCAGCATTTGTTATTGCTTGACTTTTAGATAAAAGTCATTTTATCTGAGGTGAGATTCTATCTCACAATTTTGATTTGCATTTCTCTGATCAGTGATGTTAACTACCTTCTCATATGCTTGTTTGCCATTTGTATGTCTTCTTTTGAGAAATTTCTATGCAGATTTTTTGCCCATTTTTAATTGTATTAATAGATTTTTTTTCCTATAGAGTTGTTTGAGCGCCTTATAAATTCTGGTTTCAGTACCTTGTCAGAGGATAGTTTGCATGTATTTTCTCCCACTGGGTTGTCTTTTCACTTGGTTGATTGTTTCCTTCACTGTACGGAAGCTTTTTCACTTGCTGTAATCCCATTTGTCTATTTCTGCTTTGGTTGCCTGTGTTTGTGGGGTATTACTCAAGAAATCTTTGACCAGTCTAATAACCTGAAGAGTTCCCCCAGTGTTTTCTTGTGGTAGTTTCATAGTTTAAGATATAATATTTTGGTCTTTAATCCCTTTTGATTTGATTTTTGTATATAGTGAGACATAGGGGTCTAGTTTCATTTTTTGCATATGGATTTCTAGTTTTCTCAGCATTATTTATTGAAGAAACTTCATTTCTTCAATGTATGTTCTTGACACCTTTGTCAAAAATTAGTTCACTGTAGATGTATGGATTTGCTTCTGGGTTCTCTTTTCTGTTCCATTGGTCTATGTGTCTGTTTTTATGCCAGTACCATTGCTGTTTTAGTTACTGTAGCTCTGTAGTATAATTTGAAGTCAAGTAATGTGATTCCTCCAGTTTTGTTCCTCTTGCTCAGGATAGCTTTGTCTATTCTGGTTTTTTGTGGTTCAATATAAATTGTAGGATTATTTTTTTCTCTTTCTGTGAAGAATGTCATTGGTATTTTGGTAGAAATATCATTGCATATATAGATTGCTTTGGGTAGTATGGACATTTTAATAGTATTGTTTCTTCCAATCCATGAACATGGAATATTTTTCCATTTTTTTCTCTTAAATTTCTTGTATCAATGTTTTATAGCTTTCACTTCTTTGGTTATTTCCTAGGTATTTAATCTTCTTCATAGCTATTGTAAATGGGATAACTTTCTTGATTTCTTTTTCAGATTGGTCACTGTTGGTATACAGAAATGCTACTGATTTTTGTATGTTGATTTTGTCTTCTGCACCTTTACTGGATTTTTCAGTTCTCAGTTTTTTGCTGGAGTCTTCAGATTTTTCTAGACATAAGATCATATTGTCTGCCAATAAGGATAACTTGACTTTGTCCTTTCCAATTTGAATGCCCTTTATTCTCTTCTCTTGTCCAATTGATCTAGACAGGACTTTCAGTACTTTGTTGAATAACAGTGGTGAAAGTGGGCATCCTTGTCATGTTCCAGATCTTTGAGAAAAGCCATTTTTTTCCCCATTCAGTATGAAACTAGCTATGGGTCTGTCATATATGGCTTTATTGTGTTGAGGTATGTTCTTTCAATACCCAGTTTTTTGAGGATTTTTATCATGAGAGGATGTTGAATTTTCTCGAATGCTTTTTTAGTATAAATTGAGATGATCATATGGGTTTTGTCCTTCATTGTGTTGATTTGATGCATCATATTGACTGCTTTGTGTATGTTGAACCGTCCTTACATCCATAGGTTGAATCCCACTTGGTCCTAAGGAATGATCTTTTTAATGTGTTTTTGGATTCAGTGTGCTAGTATTTTGTTGAGAACTTTTACGTCAGTATTTGTCAGGGATACTAGTCTTCAGTGTTTTTTTTTGATGTACTTTTGTTGGTTTTGGTATCAGATTAATACTGGACTTGTAGAAAGATTTTGGAAGTATTCCTTCCTCCTCTATTTTTCCAAATAGTTTGAGTAGGATTGCTGTTACTTCCTTAAATATTTGGTAGAATCAGCAATAAAATCATTGTGTTTCAGGCATTTCTTTACCAGGAAACTTTTTATTACAGCTTTCATCTTGTTACTTGATATTGGTCTGTTTAGGTTTTGGATTTCTTCATGGTTCAATTTGATAGCTTGTATGTATCTAGGAATCTATTCATTTCTTCTAGATTTTCTATTTATTGATATATGTTGGTCATAGTAGCCTCTAATTATTTTAATTTTTTTAATCATTGGTTGTAATGTCTCCCTTTTTATATTTTATTTTATTTATTTCGGTCTTCTGTCCTTTTTTCCTACTCTGGCCTTAAGAGTTTGACAGTTTTATTTGTCTTTTCACAAAATCAGCTTTTCATTTGGCTAATCTTTTGTATTGTATTCTTCATTTTAATGTCATTTATTTTTGCTGTGATGTTTATTATCTCCTTTCTTTGAATAATTTTGGGTTTGGTTTGCTCTTGCTTTTATACTTCTTTAAAATGCATTGTGAGGTTGTTTATTTGACATTTTTAACTTTTTTGATGTAGGCACTTACAGTGACAAAATTCCCTCTTGTTCTGTTTTTGCTGTATCTCTTAGATTTTGGTATGTTGTGTTTTCATTATCATTTGGTTCAAGAACTTTTCAGTTTCCTTCTTAATTTCTTCATTGACTCACTCTTCATTCAAGAGCATATTGTTTAATTTCCGTGTGTTTGTATACTTTACAAAATTATTCCATTGTGATCAGAGAAGATGCCTGATATTATTTCAATTTTTTGAGTGTTTTGAGGCTTGTTTTGTGATCTAATATATGGTATATCTTTGAGAATGATGTATGTGCTGAGGAAAAGAATGTATGTTCTACAGCCTTTGAATGAAATATTTTGCAAACATCTATTACACCCATTTGGTGTATAGTGTAGATTAAGTCTGATGTTTCTTTGTTGATTTTCTGTTTGGAAGATCTGTTCAGTGCTGAAAGTGGTTTGTTGACGTCTGCAGCTATTAATGTATTGGACCTATATTTTTCCCTGTAGCTCCAATAATATTATGTTTATGTATCTGGGTGCTACAGTGTTGTGCATATGTATTTACAACTGTTATATTTTCTTACTGAATTGACCTCTTTATTATTATATATTGACTTTGTCTCTTATTATAGATTTTGTCTTGAAATCTGTTTTGTCTGATACAAGTGTAGCTACTCCTGCTGTATGTTGGTTTCCATTGGCATAGAATATCTTTTTCCACCCCTTTATTTTCAGCCTGTGTATGTCTTTATAGATGAAATATGTTTGTTGTAGGCAGCAGATCACTGAATTCTACCTTTTTAAAAAAAAATCTGGCCAGCCACTCTTTGTCTTTGGATTTGAGGGTTTTGTCCATTTACATTTAGTGTTATCTGGCTACTTTCAAGGTTTTTCTTTGATTTTCAACAGTTTTACTCTGATAGGCTTAAAATTATGAATTCAATCAGAACTTACTTCTTTCTAAAGCAATTGTTTTAAGAGAATCAAAGAGGTAGGATGATGATGATGATGATGATGATTATTATTATTATTTTGTAAGACAGGGTCTTACTCTGTCACCCAGGCTGGAGTGCAGTGGTCTGACCCCGGGTCACTGCAGCCATGACCTTCCATGCTTAGGTGAACCTCCCACCTCAGCCTCCCAAGTATCTGGGACTACAGTGTGTGCCACCATGCCAGGCTAATTTTTGTATTTCATGTTAAGATGGGGTTTCACCATGTTTTCCAGGCTGGTCTTGAACTCCTAGGCTCAAGTGATCCACCTGCTTTGGCCTTTCAAATGCTGAGTTCAAATGTGTGAGCCACTGTTCCTGGCCAAGTTTTTATTTTCTAAAAGGAAAATGATGAAAATAAAGCACTAGGTAATGAGAGTTAGTTAATATAAAATACCAGGTTCCTCTTTTACGTACTTTTACATATTCCTTCTTATACCTATTCTTTTTGTATGTGTATGCATTCCTTAATACACATAGGCTTTTACATATTCTTCTTAACAGAAGAATGATAGCAGTGTAGGAAGTGAGTCAGGAAAGGTCCAAGGAAATC
This sequence comes from Callithrix jacchus, assembly GCF_049354715.1. Classification (NCBI taxonomy): domain Eukaryota; kingdom Metazoa; phylum Chordata; class Mammalia; order Primates; family Cebidae; genus Callithrix; species Callithrix jacchus. The sequence goes on from NC_133512.1 coordinate 2,209,739, forward strand.
TAACATGGCTCCTTCTTTCCCTCTTCTGTGCCAGGAAAGTAGGCGAAGTGAAGGAAAAGATACTATCCTCTCCTCTTCTTCCTCTATTTAGAACATCAGGAAAGAATGTAATTTTTAGGAATCATGTGCTTATTATACTGTGGATTTGATAACATTGTCTTTTTTCTTGTTTTATGATGAGATAATACATTTTGAAAGTACAAATGTTTTTCTTTTAGTGGAAAGCATTTTGTTAATTCAGAAATATTACAGAAAGTTAAGGATCTTGAAAATGATAAAAGATTGTTATTATAAAAGATAAATTATTTTATCCAAATGAATGCCAATCTGTAATGAAGCCCATCAGCTAGTGAAGGATTTTTCCTTCCATGTACGAAATTCATTTTATATTAGCATCAGTGAAGTCTCTCATAGTCAGTCCTATTGCTCAGGACAAGAACATGTAGAAAAAGGAAAACAAGAAACTTTATTATTTAAAATATGAGTATTTTACAATCACTAAATTGTCTTGGAATAAAAATGATGAACGGCTTTTCTTTTGAAAATAATCTGAAAAAGTGTTTGTACTAAATCCTGTAAGCCAGATATTTGAGTTAGTGAATTGATACTGTATGATGGAAAGTATCTGAAGCATTTTGGTTTCTTGAAAGGTTATGTTGTGAAAAATTTGTTTTGTAAGAGTAGACATACAAAAAGCATATGCTATTGTTATTATCTAGAATCCAATAAAAGATAGCTTTTTGAAAATTGTTACCACATGTGTGTAGGAGTTGCTTTTGCAGTTAGGTTATTTTAGATACCAGAATAATTTGTTTCATATTTTAAGTATAGAAATGCTCCTTCAAATTTAGTATCCCTGTGATTCTAGCATGATATATGTTAAAAATAGCACAGAATAAATTATCTTGGCAAGTAATTGAAATAATTCTCTGAGTAATCTCTTGGATGAAATAAGGATATTTGCAGGAACATTGTATGTGTGCAGTATCTATCAGGAATCTTTCCTAAATCTATGAAATGCAAGACTTTTGTCTTAAACGTCATAATTTAAAAAAGCAAGAACACAAAGCAATTTGAATGTTAAACAATTCACTGGTAAATGCAGTGTAGAGTACTTTCCAGTTTTCAATGTTTAACCTGTATTTGCCTTTGAAGTATCACTTAGTTGTGTATATACAGTAACAAAAATAAGATTTTTTTTCCTACTTGCAGTCTATGTTTATTGGATGTTAAGTGCTGGCAACATCCTGAAGTCATTTGAACCCAAAGGGACGTTTCAGCCTGTCGCAATAGTGGTAGCAGAAGTAATTAATAATCTTAAAGAAGGCCAGTTCTTATTTCTCATTTCGAAAAGCATGTGTTTGTTGTGGTCTGTTACTGTTGATGGTTTATCATATACCATCTAGGATTTCCAAAGAGATTTCTTATTAGCAGTGACATGTGTTTATAAAATTGGCTTGTTTAGTTTAGAGGTATAATCTTTGCCTTATCTATTGAATTTTTTTTTTTTTGGTAAACACTCATCCCTTAGTATGTGTGGAAGATTGGTTCCAGGAATTCCTGCATATCCAGTATCTGCAAATACTCAAGTCTCTTATATAAAATGGCATAATATTTGTTTATAACCCATGTACATTCTCCTGTATTATTTATGTCATCTCTAGATTATTTACAAAATTGACGGCAATGTAAATGCTGTGTTGTGCCTAAACTGTATTGTTTAGGGCATAATGACAAAAAAAAGTCTTTATGTGTTCAGTAAAGATGCAACCATCCTTTTTTTTTTTTTGTATTTTTGATCCATGGTTGGTTGAATTCATGGATGCAGAACCTATGAATATAGAGGGTTGACGATATATGTTACTAATTAATTCCTCAGCTGTAGGTCCTGATAGTCATTTATTGAAATATTGTCGCTTTATATGCTCCAGAAATGCAGTTCTAACCCAAATCAACTGCTAGGTATTGTTAGCACACCTGCAAAGTGGCCTAAGTCGCTGTGTGATGAGTAAGTCCAAAACCATGTGGGAGTGAAGTGACACATGCTTGTTGGTGTGTGTGTGTGTGTAGTGGGGCTGGGATTGGGGTTTCGTTGTGCAGATGAATAAATGCCATCTTCTGACTGGTAAAAGGCAGATAAGCAGGATGCTGTCAGTGTGGTACTCTCAGCCTGGATGCCTCATCAAGACATCACTAGTAGGAAGCATCGCAATAAAGGGTCTGCAGCACCCGCTGAGAAATGTGGAATCATGTTAGGAAGGATTGGATTTGGAGGACACAGCTCATCCCAGACCCCACTTTTCTCTTTGGAGAACAAACTAAGGCCAGGATTAAGGGATAAGGTGCCCAAATGGTGTGAAAACAAATTTAGAAAAAAGTTGATATATCCAGATTAGCCTAAACTTTCATGTAGGAGTGAAGTAGCTGGGAAAGTAGAGATTATGGAGTTTCTGAAATGTACTGTTTTTACTGGGTTGTGCTAACACATTATCATTGCTGAGGTGTCTGTTCAGAAGATCTAGTTATATCATCAGACCCTAAAGGTCTGATGTTTGGCAGCTAGTGTTTATAGACGTGTAGGAGAGCAGCACCCATCTCCGTTCTCTACCTAGAACTATGTTTCCTTGCTGAACTTCGTGCCATAATGATTCTCCATCTCAGTCAGTTGACAGCATACCTAAATGATTGTGGCACTTTTCAAGAGATGAACAGATCTCTCTTTGGAATTTTGAAAATGCAAACCCATGTCATCACACTATGAAAGGTGTTTTAAAAATAGATTTTGTATTTATTGGTTTTCAATCCTGACACAGCTTTTATGAGGCAAATGAGAAGACTCCATCTCTTATTCCTGGCCTCTTTGGAGCCACTAACTATACACATATGGAGGAAAATGAGGCATTTTAAAGCAATATAAAAACGAACATTACATCAATTGGTATAGATTGTATTTTTAAGTAGAAGTTGCCTTTTGGTACAATGGACATAATATGGATGTTGGAATCAAAGTGAGCTTGGTTCATTTATTATTTATGAAATCTTGAGCCAATCTGTCACTTCTCTGAGCCTGAGTTTCCTTATCTGCAAAATATAGGTGACAATAATGAGAGCTTAGATTTATGGTTCTCAGTCTTGATGACATTAGAATCACCGGAGTAGGGGGTATTTAAATAAAACTTATGCCCAGATCCCAGAAGGATTACATAGAAGTGTTTAAAAGAAGATTCTCAGGTGATTCTAACACATAATAGGATTGAGAATCGCCAGCCTATACTAAGGCAATGGTGAATGAATCCAAGATTCCCAAGACTTCAGATTATAACACGTTTGAGCTAGAAGTAGTTTAACGGCTTCATTTTGCAAATGAGGAAAGTCAGAAGCAAGTAAGTATATTGATTTGGTGACTTTTTATATAGGGGCATGAAGCAGAGGAAGAATTACTGTTATTCTTTGGAACATAGGTGATGGGTTAATTGTAGTAATATTGTAAAAAATAAGAAGTTAGGAAAAGGGATCAGGTTTATGAGAAAGGAAAGCTTAGTTTCTAGCCTGTTGAATATATAGTGACCAAGGTACATCGATGGCAACAAATGTGAATGAAAGTCTCTTTTAAACTGGAAATACTCATACTCATGTAAGTTAATGTCATTCAAGTGGAAATAGTTAGAAGGATCCTGCCATATGGTATGGGAGGTTACAGACGAGAGGTTAGGCTGGCACCTGTCAGCACAGAATTAGTAGCTAATATAACATTGAATTCTCAGACAGTTAGTGGAGCATGGGAAGAAGAAAGGTATGAATAGAATATTTAGGGATTCTCATAATTGGTAGGCAGAATGAAGAGCCCTTAAAGGAAACCAAGGAAGGCAGAGAAGTAAGAGAGAAGTTCAGTGGCATTGGAGCCAAATAAGTGGCACATAGCACAACAAATATCTGTGTGTCTGCAAGACCTGTGCTTCCCGGTATCTGCTGGGCATCACCTTACTGTTGAGGAGCTGTCTCGAAATCCAGGCTTGCTTGCTTCATCACCTCATTCACCCCACAAAATTCAACCCTCCTCCTACAGTGTGTCTAATCTCGATAGATGGCTTCATACCCAACTTTCCCAGGCTAACACTTAGAAATCATCTTTGATTTCTGTCATTGTTTTTCTACATTTGGTTGATCATCATAGAGTATTATTTATTCTATTTTCTCATGTTTTTGTTCTATTCATTGTCATTGCACTATTTCTACTAATTCCAAAGCCTACTATTTAGATTTTTTTTAAACTACATTTGTCAGAAGTGTTATAATTTCTGCTGTGTTGGAAGTGAAACCATGGTTATTATGTATATAGTTCACTAATTCTGGGCAAGAGCACCCATAAAGATACATCCAGATGGGCCATGGACTGGATGACAATACGATACTATCAGTACTGGGATATTTCTGAGAGTAAAGGGGATTCTGTTAATAATTTTACCAGGATAACAAGCATGAAAAGGGATTGCCTTGTGCAACCAGGATATACGGCTATACTAGCTCCCTGGTTCCCAGCTGGGAGCAATTCCCTACCCCGGGGAACATTTGGCAATGCCTGCGGACAAAGCAGGAAGGGTTGATTTTGGTATTTACTGGTAGAGGCCAGGAATGCTGCTCAACATCCCTGCGATACATGGACAGTCCCCACAAGAAAGACTTACTTGGCTTTTTCCATTTAATTAATTCAGCAAATGTTTATTTAACCTCAACCTCCTTCTCTATGCCACCCACTGTGCTAGATTCTGGGAATATATTCATGAGCAGAGCAGTTATGGTCACTGAATTCATGGAACTTGTAGTGGGAGAGACCAAGATTAAATATATAATTGCTCCAATAAATATATCATTCCAACAGTGAGAAACACCATGAAGGAATAGTACTTGGCACGTTGGGAGCATGTAACAAGAGACCTGGCCTAGAATGTGAAGTGAGGGGAAATTTTTCTGACCACATATCTAGATCTAAATCCACAGGCTAAGTAGGCCTGAACCAGACAAAGATCCTTTTTAAGAAGAGGTGAGGGAGAGCATACCAGGTGCCAAAGGGGCATGGAAGATGACCACTTCAGATAACTGGAAGAGGGCCAGAGTGGTAGGAGGACTTGGGGTAGGGGATGGGAAGTAGGTGATGAGAGGAGGCTGATGAGGTAATCCAGGGGTCTGTTTAAAGGGTTTTGATTTCTCAATGGGAAACCACTGGAAGTTCCTATCAAGGGAATGATCAGATTTGCATTTTATAGAAGACCACATTCCTAAGATATTATCTAGTTGTCACTACCGTTGTTATTATATCTTGCTTAAAGAGACTGAGTGCTTACAACATTTGAGATCTGTCCTAGTCTGACTCATTTGCCTTTGGTGACTCATCTCACTCTGTACATTCTTCTCATATACCCACCTTGCTTCTGTTAGAAAGCTACCTTGCTTCTCCTCAAAAATGTCTACATGTTCCGACGCATGTGAATCACTTGAGGTCAGGAGTTCAAGACCACCCTTACCAATATGGCAAAACCCTGTCTTTACTGAAAATACAAAAATTAGCCAGTTGGTGGCATGTGCCTGTAATCCCAGCTCCTCAGGAGGCTGAGGCAAGAGAATTGCTTGAACCTGAGAGGTGGAGGTTGCAGTGAGCCAAGATCGTGCCACTGCACTCCAATCTGGGTGACAAAGTGAGACTCCATCTCAAAAAAAAAAAGTCTATATATTAACCTTTTAGTGGTGTAAAAACAGTAGCTATTATTTTTTTCCAGCTGACATTCTTCTGTGCAATGGAATGTTAATCTAAATTGTAAGAAATCTACTTTTCCCCATGTGGCATATTAAAAGTGATTTTAATTTTGAAAGAAAAACTTTGCCCAAGAAACATTCACATTTTTTTCTGAATTAACTCTTATATAATACAAGGTTTCTTGCCAGTGCTTTAGCCATACTGCATTTGCAATAACATACAATTGTGTACCTTCAAACCTCCATTTCTGCTGCTCCTCCACCTGAAATTCCTTTCTTCTGTCCACCTTTTTTGTTAACATTCTACTTGTTTTTCAAATCCTCCATGAAGCCTTTCTTGGTTTCACAAGATTAACATTTTATAATACTCTTTTCTGTGTTATGACTGATTTCTGTGCATCCATGATGTTATTTAGCACATTGTGTCTTGTGTTAGCCACAGCAGGATATGGGCATCTGTCTTACTTAGTGACTGGAAATGAGTGTACTTCTGTAACCTTTATGACATGGTGACATGTAATACAGTGTTACATTAAAAATATTATTTTTAACACAACATCGTGTGTTAACACAGTGAATGCTTACTGAATGGAATGAATGGGAGGGGTGTGATTAATATTTTCAAATGCCACATAGACATTAAGGAGGACTGAGACAATATATTGATTTTCCTCCACTGGAGTTTTTCAATAGCTTCTCAGTGGTAGTGGTGTAAAGCCTACAACATCTTGCCAGACGTTCAAAGGCCTATCACCTTTCATTTTTTGTCTTAACTTTTCCACTTGAAGCTTCTTGGGGAGAAATAGACTTCTCTGGCTGGTAGGAGCACATGCAGTTTAATACTTAGGCTTGTGCTGTTCCACTTTTTCAGAATGACCCCCCCCCCCCAGCTTTAATACCTTTACAAATTAGACTTGTCCTTCCAGGTTCAATTTGGTGCTTAATTTTTGCTTAATTTTTCTCCATAGCACCTGTCATCTTTGAATGTGCTATATATTTATTTGTTTTGTTCCTCATTTTTCTCATCCCTCTAAAATCTGAACTTTTTCAGGAGAGATATTTTTGGGAGATTTCTTCATTTATTGTCTAATTCTGAGAACTATGCTTGAAACATCATTGGTATTCAATATATGTGTTTGGAATGAGTGGTTCTGACCTTAGTAAAACACTCTTCTATACATGTGCTGTATTCTGTAGAGAGAGAGTGTGTGTTTGTATGTGTGTGTGTGTGTGTGTGTATGTGTATGGGTGTGTATGTGTATGTGTGTGTATGTGTATGTGTGTGTATGTGTATGTGTGTATGTGTGTATGTGTGTATGTGTATGTGTGCGTATGTGTGTGTATGTGTATGTGTATGTGTGTGTATGTGTATGTGTGTATGTGTATGTGTGTATGTGTATGTGTGTGTATGTGTCTGTGTGTGCATGTGTGTGTATGTGTATGTGTGTTTGTGTATGTATGTCTGTATGTGTGTGTGTGTATGTGTGTATGTGTATGTGTGTGTGTATGTGTGTGTATGTGTATATGTGTATGTGTATGTGTGTGTATGTGTGTGTGTGTGTGTGTGTGTGTGCTTCGTGGATAACACTTTGTTGAAATGCCCTATTTCTGCCCTTATCAAATTCTTTCTTAGGTCATTTCTTCTAGGAAGCATTCTTTTCACTCACCGTCTGATTTTTTGGGTCTTCCCCTTTATCTGTCTTATGTTCTCCATATCACTCACTATACTTTTAAATTTCGTAAGGGGAATGACCAGTGTAACTTGCCTATTTTTAGCCTCTAGAATGGTGCCTGAGCATTGTAGGTGCTAAATAAATATTTTTTCATTAATAAAAGAAGTTGTGTCAAATCCCTATAAACATATTCTGCTTCCAGCTTGTGAAATAGGCACGTCTGGAAGTTACATCATTTTCTTTTTTTTTTTTTGGTTAGCAATTTACTTATTTAGTCTGTGAACATAATTAGATTTAATAGTCTTGTGTTGACTTTCTAGTAAGTCTAATAAGAGTTAGTATTAAAAGAACAGGGTAACCTCTGAGTTCTGGTTACACAGAAATTTCTTTTCTACAAAAGATATTTTGTTTAGTCTCCCTTCCGTAACCTCTGTGATTTCTGCAGTTTTCTGTGACAGCTTCTTTCTGTGCAGAGCTCTTGCTGCTTTGATAGCTCTGAACGCCGGCCTTGGTTCCTCCATTTTACTTGTCCTTTTCTTGGGCATTTTCATTACCATGTCTCTCCCATTAAGTAATCCAGCTCTTGATTACTGAGACTAATGGTGAATAGCAGTAACAACTGAAAGCCATTCACATAAACCTCAAACTGCACCTTAAAAATTACTTAACATTTTCTGCTCTTGAGAAGTCAGCCTGGCATAGAGAGCAAAACACACCTCAGGATACACCAGGAAACTGAGCTTCTAGGTTTGATTGTTCCTGGCTCCCAGGTTTTTGTGTTCAGAATGAGCTGTGTATGTGGAACTGTATTGATACGAAGCTTTGGCTGAGAGATGGTTATGTAAGAAAGGACCAACAAGGCACAATCATTTTTAGAAATAGCACAAGTAGCTCCCTAGAACGCTTTTGCTAAACATTTGCCGGTAATTTGTTCAATGCCTGACTTATTTCCAGGAAAGGGTTAATACAGTGGAAAATTTTGGCCCAGAATCATGTCTTCTTTTATGCATTAGGTAAAGACTTCAGTCCTTTCTTTTTTTTCTAACAAACTTTCTCTATGGAAGGATTTGTTGCCCTGATCTTCTACTTTACAAGAATGAATTTTCTTCTTTTCTTTGGGAGCGAATATATCTGAACACTTTTCTTCTTGGCATTTATGCATTCAAGGTTCAGTGCTAGATTAGAGCTATCACTTTCTTGCTTTCTGTATTCTTTCATCTACCCTATTTCTTATGGCTTTTTGTAAGGTAAAATTTACATACATTGAAAGATACAGACCTTAAATGTGCAGTTTTGACAAATGGATGTATCTGTCTTACCCCCAAGTCTCAAGTTACAGAGCATTTCCATCACCTAGAAAGTGTTCTTGTGTCCGTTCCCTGCCAATCCCCACTTGCCTGCCCCTAGGTAACTGCTGTTCATATTCTTTTTTTTCACAATGGATTTAAGTATTTAAGGTTCCTGTAAATGGGATCATACAGTATGTATACTTTAATCTTTGTCTTATTTTGTTCAACATACTATTTTTAACATTCATATGTGTTGTTGCATGTAACAGTGGCTACTTAATTTTCTATTGCTGAGTAGTGTTCCAGTCAGTGAATATACCATGACTTAAAAATCTCTTCTTCTGTGTAAATCTTTCTGTGGACATATGTTTACATTTATCTTCAATGAACGACAAGGAGTAGACTTGCTGAGTTAAAGGGCTGGTATATATCTATTCCTTTAAGAAACTGCTAAAACGTTTTACAAGGTAGTTAACCTATTTTACGTTCCTACCAGTGATACATGAGAGTTCTGGTTGTTCAGCATCCTCTCCAACATTTAGTACTGTCGGTCTTTTTAATTTAGATATTCTAATGTATGTGTGGTGGTAGCTAACTGACTTTAATTAGCATTTCCCTGATAACTAATGATGATCATTTTTTATGGCTTATTGACCATTTTTATACTTTACTCTGAAACGTATATTCATGTCTTTTGCCCAGTTAATTTTGTTGTTGTTGTTATGGTAGTTCTTTATATAGGAAGATACAAGTGCTTTGTTGAAAATTTGTTTTGTGAATATTTTCTCCCAGTCCTTGGCATGACTATTAATTTTTTTAACAGTGATTTTTCATGAGCAGAAGTTTTGAAACTTGAAGAGGTCTAGTTTGTCATTTTTCTTTTAAGGTTTTTGCTTTCTGCGTCCTAAGAAATCATTGTCTGTTACAGGTCATCAGGATATTGTCTTATGTTTTCTTCAAAAAGCTTTATGAGTTTAGCTCTTATTTTTAGGTCTGTGATCCACCTCAAATCAATTTTTGTGTATGATGTGAGGTTATTTCTTTCCAAACGGATATCCATGTGCTCCAACACTATTTACTGAAAAGATTTTCCTTTCCTCTTTGAATTACTTTGGCATCTTTGTTGAAAATCAGTTGAGCATGACTGCGGGTTCGTTTTGGAGTCTTTATTCTGTTCTATTGATCTACTTAGTCTCATACCAATACCACATTGTCTTGATTACTATATGTAGATTTATAGTGTATCTTGAGTTCACTTGTGAAACCCCTCTATATCTATTCCTCTTTTTTCATGATTGTTTTGCTATTTTTTTTTTCGTATTTCTGTAGAAATTGTGGAAATCAACTTGTCACTTAAAAAAAATAAAGCTGAAATTTTCTTCTGGATTGTGCTGCATCTATAGCTCACTAGTGAGAATTAGCATTTTTTTAAACAATATTAAGTCTTTAAGGCTGTATCTTTTAAAAACGTATTTCTGTTCATGTCACTTACCAGCTCAGAAGCTTTCACTGATTCTACAAGTACAAACAGTTAAAATATTAGGCAGTTTTGTTGCCAATAATCTAATTCCTCTTTTTTTTTTTATCTGCTACATGTTGCATCCAGGTTCCTTGTTCTTTTGCAAACATAATCTAAACTTTTATCTCTTCATCTTTTTATTCTTTTATCCCCCATTCTGGGTGCTCTTTACACCTACGCTCCGCAGCCACAGGCCCAAACATCACAGGCACTTAGGTTATAATGTAATACTTTACAAAGTAACAATGGAGGATTTAAAAAAATAAATTATCTTGGATTAAGTCCCTCAAAATTTATGCAGCTTTATAATCAGAGCAACAAAAAAGTAAACAAAACAAAACAAAACAGAAAATTCCTAAATAAAAAAGAAAAAACCAAACCCCAATAACAATCATAATAAAGTATAATTTTAATTGTAAGCAGAAAGGTAAAGGTAGCTCAAACAAAGGGTTGTGGGGGGTAGAGTAGTGGGATAATGGTGCGTTGTCTACAGTCATATGCTATGTTTTCCTGTTGCTGTTTGGAGGTTCAAACATCATATTGGCAAAGCAGTGTGAACTTCAAAGTTCTATTGACGTTATTTCCTGGTCTGTGAACCACATAGGAGTTAATTCATTTATCACAAACAGTCATCAAAGAACAGCCTGTTCTTCCATGACCAGCAGCATGAGCTTTTTTTCCACGGTTAAAATTCCCCTGACTCTCCTGATTAGAAATGGCATTCCTACTTCTCAATACTAAAGTGCTTTATACTTGTTTTTTTGTGGTTAGGTCTTCTACCCCATCTTATCCTTATCAGAGTATATCAAAGTTGTATTCTTTCATGGGGTTGCAGTCTTTTGGAGCTAATTTCTGATTTAATTTATTTGTCTACGTTCTGTAGCACTTCAAATGGTATCCTGCATATAACAGGTGTTTGAAAATATTTGATGAACAATGAATGAATGAATAAATGATGAGTCAGTGAAATATAGTAGAGAAATGAATGAGAAGTGAAGAGTAAATTAAAAAGGAGGCTGTAACAAAATTGTACCTGGTGCCCCTGCCCTTTTTGTTTTCTATTTCAGTGTTAATTTGGTAAAGGCGCTAAAGGATCCAAAGCTCTTTTAACCACAAGAATGTAATTGTAATTTGAGGTAATTCCTATATGAAAATATTTTCTCTTTTATTTAAGACACACTTGTCTTTATAAGACTAACCAGTAGTTCATATCACTGTTAGAGTTTGTAGATATTCATTAACTCAGTTTCTAACCCAGATAATTTTAAAAATTAATAACTGTTATCAAGAGATTTTAATTTTTTTTCTTGATATACAAAGTTGGCACCTGCTGAAGGGAGTAACTTCTAAATGGCTATCAAATATGTCTTCGTTACTGAATTCCAAATAGACGTGTTAGCTATTCATTTCAAAATGAGGAAGTAGCCATAATCATTTGGTATTTAACCTTGTAAAGCAAACATTCACTTAACATTCTGTGTGCTCTCCTTTTCCTTTTCTCTTTGACCATTGTGCTTAGAAAAATAATGGAAAGACCCTATAGTTTATTTAAAATACAGTTCAGTTAAGTGTAAAATCATTCTGTTCTGTAGAATTTTATATTTGTTGATAACATAGGCAATTCTAAAGAAAATCATTTTGTATGAAGTGTTATTTGCTGCCTTCTGAAGGCAGCTGTGTTTTATTGGAGTTTCAGATTTGAAGCCAGAAAGCCTGGCTCTCAACTGCAGCTCTGCTTATTATCTTATGGGAATCATGATCTATTAATTCCTTTTCTCTGGGTTTTCTTTCTTCTTCTTCCTTTTTTTTTTTTTTTTTGGTAAAGTGGAGGCAATACATTTTTTTCTTTTTTTTTTGTATTTTTAAATTGCATTTTAGGTTTAGGGGTACATGTGCAGAACATGCAAGATAGTTGCATAGGTACACATGTGGTAGTGTGATTTGCTGTCTTCCTCCCCTTCACCCACATCTGGCATTTCTCCTTATGCTATCCTTCCCCAACACCCCCCCACTGCTGTGCCTCCCCTATTCCCCCCAATAGACCCCAGTATGTAGTGCTCCCCTCCCTGTGTCCATGTGTTCTCATTGTTCAATACCCGCCTATGAGTGAGAATATGTGGTATTTCATTTTCTGTTCTTGTGTCAGTTTGCTGAGAGTGATGTTCTCCAGATTCATCCATGTTCCTACAAAGGACACGAACTCATCATTTTTGATTGCTGCATAATAATCCATGGTGTATATGTGCCACATTTTCCCAGTCCATTCTATCATCGATGGGCATTTGGGTTGGTTTCAGGTCTTTGCTATTGTAAACAGTGCTGCAATGAACATTCGTGTGCATGTGTTTTTATAGTAGACTGATTTATAGTCCTTTGGATATATACCCAGTAATGGGATTGGTGGGTCAAATGGAATTTCTATTTCTAGGTCCTTGAGGAATCACCACACTGTCTTCCACAATGGTTGAACTAATTTACACTCCCACCAGCAGTGTAAAAGTGTTCCTATTTCTCCACATTCTCTCCAGCATCTGCTGTCTCCAGATTTATTAATGATCGCCATTCTAACTGGCATTTAATGGTATCTCAGTGTGGTTTTGATTTGCATTTCTCTGATGACCAGTGATGATGAGCATTTTTTCACATGTTTGTTGGCCTCATGTATGTCTTCTTTTGTTAAGTGTCTGTTCATATCCTTTGCCCATTTTTGAATGGGCTTGTTTGTTTTTTTCCTGTAAATCTGTTTGAGTTCTTTATAAATTCTGGATATCAGCCCTTTGTCAGATGGGTAAACTGCAAAAACCTTTCCCCATTCTGTTGGTTGCTAATTCACTCTAGTGACTGTTTCTTTTGCTGTGCAGAAGCTGTGGAGTTTCATTAGGTCCCATTTGTCTATTTTGGCTTTTGTTGCCAATGCTTTTGGTGTTTTGTTCATGAAGTCCTTTCCTACTCCTATGTCCTGGATGGTTTTGCCTAGATTTTCTTCTAGGGTTTTTATGGTGCCAGGCCTTATGTTTAAGTTTTTAATCCAACTGGAGTTAAATTTAGTGTAAGGTGTCAGGAAGGGGTCCAGTTTCTGCTTTTTGCACATGGCTAGCCAATTTTCCCAGCACCATTTATTAAACAGAGAATGCTTTCCCCATTGCTTGTTTTTGTCAGGTTTATCAAAGATTATAAGGTTGTAGATATGTTGTGTTGCCTCCAATGCCTCTGTTATGTTCCATTGGTTTATATCTCTGTTTTGGTACCAGTATTATGCTGTTTTTTTTTTTTTTTTTTTTTTTGAGACAGAGTTTCGCTCTTGTTACCCAGGCTGGAGTGCAATGGCGCAATCTCGGCTCACCGCAACCTCCGCCTCCTGGGTTCAGGCAATTCTCCTGCCTCAGCCTCCCGAGTAGCTGGGATTACAGGCACGCGCCACCATGCCCAGCTAATTTTTTGTATTTTTGGTAGAGACGGGGTTTCACCATGTTGACCAGAATGGTCTCGATCTCTTGACCTCGTGATCCACCCGCCTCGGCCTCCCAAAGTGCTGGGATTACAGGCTTGAGTATTATGCTGTTTTGATTACTGTAGCCTTATAGTATAGTTTGAAGTCCGGTAGTGTGATGCCTCCCGCTGTGGCCTTTTTGCTTAGAATTGACTTGGCTATGTGGGCTCTCTTTTGGTTCCATATGGAGTTCGAGGTGTTTTTTTCCAGTTCTGTGAAGAAAGTCAATGGTAGCTAATGGGGATACCGTTGAGTGTGTAAATTACTTTGGGCAGTATGGTCATTTTCACAATATTGATTCTTCCTAACCATGAACATGGAATGTTTCTCCATCTGTTTGTGTCCTCTCTTATTTCGTTAAGCAGTGGTTTATAGTTCTCCTTGAAGAGGTCCCTTACGTTCCTTGTGAGTTGTATTCCTAGGTATTTTATTCTCTTTGTAGCAGTTGTGAATGGCAGTTCATTCTTGATTTCGCTCTCTTTAAGTCTATTATTGGTGTATAGGAATGCTTGTGATTTTTGCACATTGATTTTATATCCTGAGACTTTGCTGAAGTTGCTTATCAGTTTCAGGAGTTTTTGGGCTGAGATGATGGGGTCTTCTAGATATACTATCATGTCATCTGCAAATAGAGATAATTTGGCTTCCTCCTTTTCTATTTGAATACCCTTTATTTCTTTTTCTTGCCTGATTGCTCTGGCTAGAACTTCCAGTACTATATCGAATAGGAGTGGTGAGAGAGGGCATCCTTGTCTAGTGCCAGATTTCAAAGGGAATGCTTCCAGTTTTTGCACATTCAATATGATATTGGCTGTTGGTTTGTTGTAAATAGCTTTTATTATTTTGAGGTACGTTTCATCAATACTGAGTTTATTGAGGGTTTTTAGCATAAAGGGCTGTTGAATTTTGTCGAATGCCTTCTCTGCATCAATTGAGATAATCATGTGGTTTTTGTTTTTGGTTCTGTTTATGTGGTGAATTACGTTTATAGACTTGCATATGTTGAACCAGCCTTGCATCCCTGGGATGAATCCTACTTGATCATGGTGAATAAGCTTTTTGATGTGCTGTTGCAATCGGCTTGCCAGTATTTCATTGAAGATTTTTGCATCTATGTTCATTATGGATATTGGCCTGAAGTTTTCTCTTCTTGTTGAGTCTCTGCCGGGTTTTGGTATCTCAATGATGTTGGTTTCATATAATAATTTGGGAAGGATTCCCTCTTTTTGGATTATTTGGAAAAGTTTCAGAAGGAATGGTAACAGTTCCTCTTTTTGTGTCTGGTAAAATTCGGCTGTGAACCCATCTGGACCTGGGTTTTTTTTGTGTGGTAGGCTCTTAATTGCTGCCTCAACTTCAGACCTTGTTATTGGTCTATTCATAGTTTCGACTTCCTCCTGGTTTAGGCTTGGGAGGACACAAGTGTCCAGGAATTTATCCATTTCTTTCAGGTTTACTGGTTTATGTGCATAGAGTTGTTTGTAATATTCTCTGATGATGGTTTGAATTTCTGTGGAATCTGTGGTGATTTCCTCTTTATCGTTTTTTATTGCATCTATTTGGTTATTCTCTCTTTTCTTTTTTATCAATCTGCCTAGTGGTCTGTCTATTTTGTTGATCTTTTCAAAAAACCAGCTCTTGAATTTATTGATTTTTTTGAAGGGGTTTTCATGTCTCTATATCCTTCAGTTCTGCTCTGATCTTAGTTATTTCTTGTCTTCTGCTAGGTTTTGAGTTTTTTTGATCTTGCTCCTCTAGCTCTTTCAATTTTGACGATAGGGTGTCAATTTTGGATCTCTCCACTCTTCTCATGTGGGCACTTATTGCTATATATTTTCCTCTAGAGAATGCTTTAAATGTGTCCCAGAGATTCTGGTATGTTATGTCTTTGTTCTCATTGGTTTCAAAGAACTTCTTTATTTCTGCTTTCATTTCGTTGTTTATCCAGTCAACATTCAAGAGCCAGTTGTTCAGTTTCTATGACACTGTGCGGTTCTGAGTTAGCTTCTGAATTCTGCGTTTAACTTGATTGCACTATGGTCTGAGAGACTATTTGTCATGATTTCAGTTGTTTTGCATTTGCTGAGGAGTGCTATACTTCCAATTATGTGGTCAATTTTAGAGTAGGTGTGATGTGGTATTTAGAAGAATATATATTCTGTGGATTTGGGGTGCAGAGTTCTGTAAATGTCTATCAGGTTTGCTTTTTTCCGATCTGAGTTCAAGTTCTGGATATCCTTGTTAATTTTCTGTCTGGTTGATCTATCTAATATTGACAGTGGAGTGTTAAAGTCTCCCACTATAATTGTGTGGGAGTCTAAGTCTCTTTGTAAGTCATTAAGAACTTGCCTTATGTATCTGGGTGCTCCTGTATTGGGTCCATATATATTTAGGATTGTTAGCTCTTCTTGTTGTATCGATCCTTTTACCATTATGTAATGACCTTCTTTGTCTCTTTTGATCTTTGTTGCTTTAAAGACTATTTTATCAGAGAAAAGAATTGCAACTCCTGCTTTTTTTTGCTCTCCATTTGCTTGGTAAATCCCTTTATTTTGAGCCTTTGTGTATCCTTGCATGTGAGATGGGTTTCCTGGGTACAGCACACTGATGGGTTTTGGATTTTTATCCAATTTGCCAGTCTGTGTCTTTTGATTGGTGCATTTAGCCCATTTACATTTAGGGTTAATATTATTATGTGTGAATTTGATACTGCCATTTTGATGCTAGCTGACTGTTTTGCCCATTAGTTGATGCAGATTCTTCATTTTGTTGATGCTCTTTAGCATTTGGTATATTTTTGGGATGGCTGGTACTGGTTGTTTTTTTCTATGTGTAGTGCCTCTTTCAGGAGCTCTTGTAAAGCAAGCCTCGTGGTGACAAAATCTCTGAGTACTTGCTTGTTTGCAAAGGATTTTATTTTTCCTTCACTTCTGAAGCTCAGTTTGGCTGGATATGAAATTCTGGGTTGAAAGTTCTTTTCTTTAAGGATGTTGAATATTGGCCCCCACTCTCTTCTGGCTTGTAGGGTTTCTGCTGAGAGATCAGCTTTATGTCTGATGGGCTTCCCTTTGTGGGTGACCTGACCTTTCTCTCTGGCTGCCCTTAGCATTTTCTTTTTAATTTCAACCCTGTTGAATATGACGATTATGTGCCTTGAGGTTGCTCTTCTTGCGGAATATCTTTTTGGTGTTCTCTGTATTTCCTGCATTTGAGTGTTGGCCTGTCTTGTTAGGTGGGGAAAATTTTCCTGGATAATATCCTGAAGAGTATTTTCCAGCTTGGATTCATTCTCTTCGTCACATTTAGGTACACCTATCAAACATAGATTAGGTCTTTTCACATAATTGCACATTTCTTGGAGACTTTTGTTCATTCCTTTTTGCGCTTTTTTCTCTACTCTTGGCTTCTTGTTTTATTTCATTGAGTTGATCTTCAACTTCTGATATCCTTTCTTCTGCTTGGTCAATTCGGCTGTTGATACTTGTGCATGCTTCACGAAGTTCTCGTGTTGTGTTTTTCAGCTCCTTCAATTCACTCATATTCCTTTCTAAGTTGTCCATTTTTGTTATCGTTTCCTCAAATCTTTTTTCAAGGTTCTAAGTTTCTTTGCATTGAGTTAGAACATGTTCTTTCAGCTCACAGAAGTTTCTTGTTACCCACATTCTGAAGTCTGATTCTGTCATTTCATCACACTCATTCTCCATCCAGCTTTGTTTTCTTGCTGGTGAGGAGTTGTGGTCCCTTGTAGGAGGCGAGATGTTCTGGTTTCGGGTGTTTTCCTCCATTTTGCGCTGGTTTCTTCCCATCTTTGTGGATTTATCCACCTGTTGTCTGAGTAGCTATTGATTTTTTGATTGGGTCTCTGAGTTGACGTCCAGATTGTTGATGATGAAGTATTTCTGTTTCTTAGTTTTCCTTCTAGCAGTCTGGCCCCTCTGCTGTAGGACTGCTGATGTCCACTCCAGGCCCTGTTTGCCTGGGGTACACCTGTAGCAGCTGCGGAACCATGAGGGTTGCTACCAGATTCTTCTTCTGCTATCTTTGTCCCTATATGATGCCCACCAAATGTCAGTCTGATCAGTTTTTTGTGAGGTGACTCTTTGGATATACGGGGGTCAGGGAGCTGCTTGAGGAGGTGATCTGTACTTTATAGGAGCTCAAGTGCTGAGCTGTGAGCTTTGTTGTTCATTCAGGGCTGCTAGGCAGGTACATTTAAGTCTGCTGCAGCACTACTCATAAAGTCCCTTTTTTTCCTGAGGTGCTCTGTCCTGGGGAGTTAGGGCTTTATTTATGAGTATCCATTGCACTGTCCTGCCCAGCAAGGGGGCAGTCTAGTCACTGCCTGCCTGTAGTGGCTATGTTGAGCTGCCGTGGGCTCTGCCCTTTTGCCATGAGCTCCGCCCTGCTGTCGTGGGCTCTGCCCTGCTGCCATGTCTAAGTCCCTGTAGTCCTGTTTATATGGGTGTGGTTAGAACTGCCATGGTGAAGGTGGCCCACCTCTGTAGCAGCAGACTCTCTCTGTTATGGTGGGTTGCCTTGGCAATGGCAGGCTGCGTCAGCAATGGCAGTGTACCTCTGTAGGGGTCGAGTGCCTTGGTAATGGCGGACCCCCCTCCCCCAGTGAGCTGTAGCCTCCTGGGTTAAGCTGTGCTTGCCATGAAACTCTCAACCCCGAGCGTTTCCAATTGCTGTTTTTTTGTTTTTGTGGGGGTGGGACCTGCTGATCCTGATCACCTGGCTCCCTGCCTGAGAGCCCCCCCCTTTTTTTAAGTTGAACTGTTGACTCTCTCCCAGGTGTTCCAGTTGCCTGCTGAAAGGGCACCGGGATTTGTGTGATTTCCTGTGCAATGACCCACTGTGCCGGGTGGAACAACATTGCTGCCTGGGAATCTCCTGGCCTGGCTTTCTGTTTAAGTCCCATTTATCATATGAATGTGCTAATCTGCCTTCTGAAATCTCCAATTGACAATTTAACAGGGCAACCAAACCAGTGTATTTTGTACAGAGTGCTGCTACGCTGCGGCCCCGGCCCAAATAGCTGCGCTGGCCCAAACAGCTGTGCTGGTGGCCCGTGGGGCTCCTACACCTGGGAATCTCCTGGTCTGTGGGCAATAAAAATCCATCTGGAAATGTGGCATCCACTCACCCTCTGCGCTTTCACTGGGAGCTGCAATCCTGAGTTGGTCCTACAGTGCCATCTTCTCCCCTCTTTTTGCTTGATTGTTTTTAAATTATTTTTTCTTTTGTCTCTGCCTGTGTATTTTCAAATAACCCGTCTTCAAGCTTACTAATTCTTCTACTTGATTAGTTCTGTTGATAAGACACTCTGACGCATTCTTCAGTATGTCAATTGCATTCTTCAATTCCAGAATTTATGCTTGATTCTTTTAAATTATTTTGATATCTTTGTTAAATTTAGGATAGGATTCTTAATTTCTTCTCTGTTATCTTGAATTTCTTGAATAGCTGTGTTTCCTAAAAACAGCTGTTTTGCTTTCTCTGAAAGATCACCCATCTCTGTCTCTCTGGGATGAGTTTTGTTTACCTTATTTAGTACATTTGGTGAGCTCATGTTTTCCTGGCTAGCCTGGGTGCCTGTGGATGTTCATCAGCATCTGGGAATTGAAGGCTTAGGTATCTATTGCTGCCTTTGCAATCTGGGTTTGTTTGTACTTGTCCTTTTTCTGAAGGCTTTCCAGGTATTCAGAGGGACTTGGGTCTTACAATCTAAATTTTGGGTCACTGCAGCCATATCTGCATTAGGGAGCACCCGAAGCCCCATAACACTGTGGCTCTTACACTGGTACCACCTTGGTAGACTTGGATCTGATCCAGAATAATTCTCTGGATTACCAGAGAGAGTCTTGCTTTCTTCTCTTACTTTTCACCCCACAAATAGAGGCTCCCTCTCTCTCTCTCTCTCTCTGCTGTGCTTTCTAGAGCTGGGGGAGTAGTGACACAGTCACTCCTGTGGCCACCACCAATGGGAGTATGCTGAGTTAGAGTGGAAGCCAGCATGTACTGGGTCTCATTCAAGGGCTGTCATAACCACTTCCTGGCTAACATTTATGTGTGCTCAAGTTCCTAGGTCTCTACAACCATCTAGTGGTAAAGCTCGCCAGGCTTGTGTCCTTCTCTTCAGGGCAATGAATTTCCTGTGCCCCCAAGTAGGTTCAGAGATGCTCTCTGGGGGTGAGGGTCTGGAATTAGAAACTTAGGAATCTACCTGGTGCTCTGTTTTAGTGCAGTAAGCTAGTACTCAAGCTAGAAGACAATGTCCTTCCCACACTTTTCTTTCCTTCCCACCATCTAGGCTTACAGTGAGAACTGCCTGGCTACTCGAAGAGCTTGCTTGGTGCTTACTCCACTGCAACCCAGCTGGTACCTATGCTGTAAGACAAAGCCTTCCTTTACTGTTCTCTCTCCTTTTCTGAAACAGAATGAGTCTCCCCCATGGCCATTGCAGTTGGGAATGTGCTGCGTCTGACCGGAAGCCAGCACTTCTCTGAATTCCACTTAAGGCCCATGGCGAGTACTGCCTGGCTACCACTGTTGACTATTCAGGGCCCAGGGGCTCTTTAATCAGTGGGTAATGAATCTTGCCTCGAGTGGATTTTTTCCTTCAAGGCAGTGGGTTCCCTTCCGGACCAGGGTATGTCTAGAAATGTCATCTGGGAGCTAGGGCTTGAAATGGGTATCTGAGGTCTCTGCTCAGTGCCTTATTCTACTGTGGATGAGCTGGCATCCAAGTTACAAGACAAAGTACTCTTTCCTCTCTTCAAGCAGAAAGAAGGGGTCTTTTCTAGAGCTGTGCCCTACTTTGCTGGGTGTTGGGGGAAAGGTGGTGCAAGCAGTCCCTTGACTGCCCTATCTGGTGTCTTATTAGGTCTTTTGCCCTCCATGTCCACTGGCACTGAGCCCAGTGAAGCACTTGGACTTCCTCAGGAATTGTGGTTCTTGTGGCCTAGACTTTCTTTCAAGTTTACTTAGGACCATAGAGCCCTTTACCTACAGTGGCAAGGTTCACTGTGGCTCAATTTCCTACCACCGGGATGGACAATTTCATTTTTTATTCTGAAGAGAAAATGAAAATGAGGTAGAAGAGCATATTATGTAGGGCCTTGGAGACTCTTTTAAGGGCTTGAGCTTTCGTTACGAGTGGCAGAGGAGCCACTAGAGGGTTGTGAGCTAACATGAATATTCTGACTGCGCTGTTGGAAAGTTACTGTAGAGGCACAATGACAGAAGCTGAGAGACTGTTTAATAGCAGTCACCCAGTACAGATTAAAGGGTGTTTGTTAGGCTTGATGTGGTGGCTCACACCTATACTCCCAGTGCTTTGGGAGGCTGAGGAAGGAGGATCGCCTGAGGCCAGGAGTTTAAGACCAGAACTACAAGATAGCAAGACCCCATTTCTAACTACATAGAAGTTAGCTTGATATGTTGGCATGCACCTCAGCTACTTGGAAGGCTGAGGCAGGTCACTTGAGCCCTGGAGTTTGAGTTTACAGTGAGCCATTATCATACCACTGCACTCCAGCCTGAGTGACAGGGTGGGAGTCTGTCTCTAAAGAAGAAAAAAAGAAATGTTTGTTTCATGCATGTAGTAGTGCACTTGGTGAGAAGTGGTTGGATTCTGGACATATTTAAAAAATAAGGCTGGTAATATTTACTGATGTATTTTATGTGGTTTCAAGAAAAAGAAAAGGGAGGGGGAGTCAAGCATGGCTCTAAGGTTCTTTCCAGATGACTGGCTTAAAGAATGGAGTTGGGCTGGGCGCAGTGGCTCACGGCTGTAATCCCAGCACTTTGGGAGGCCAAGGCAGGTGGATCACAAAGTCAAGAGATCGAGACCATCCTGGTCAACATGGTGAAACCCCGTCTCTACTAAAAATACAAAAAATTAGCTGGGCACAGTGGCACGTGCCTGTGATCCCAGCTACTCGGGAGGCTGAGGCAGGAGAATTGCCTGAACCCAGGAGGAGGAGGTTGTGGTGAGCCAAGATCGCGCCATTGCACTCTAGCCTGGGCAACAAGAGTGAAACTCCATCTGAAAAAAAAAAAAAAAAAAAGAATGGAGTTACCAATAGCAGAAATAAGAAAGATGCAGGAGGGGTAGCTTTGAGTTGGTGGGGGGGGGTGCCAAAAAGGAACTCAAGGGTAGCCATGTTGAGCTTTAGCTGTCTGTTGGCCTTCTAAGCGCAGCTGTCAAGCAGGCTGCTGGATGTATATGTCTGGCTGGAGATACAGAGGTGGGAGCTGTCAGGAAGAAAGCACTTAAAGTCTTAAGACTGAATGAGGTCACCAAGGCTGGAGTCCTTTACCTTCATTTTGTTCCTTCTTTTTCATCTCTGAGGATCTACTTGTAGGTCAAGATCCAGCTTCTGCATCCTCTGTCCTGTGAAGTCTTGCTCTGCTCTCTGATGCAGGGCGACTGTGCTCTCTTCCTACTGTGCTACGTATTCCACATTGGATTACAATTGCTTTTATTTAAAATAAGTTTTAAGACCTTCCAATTAGACCAAAGATTTTTACACACAAGCATCATGTTGTCTTTGCTTTTAGAATAGCTTCTGTTGTACCCCAGATGCTCAATAAAAATGTCTTAAATGATTGATGGTGAATTGATTAAAATATGTTCGATGCCCATGTCCAGTACTTTGGGACTGAGGAAGAGCTGAGTGAACTGAGTGTGCCTGACTGCCCTTGAAGGGAAATGCCTTTCAATCATATGCTCCTTACTGAGGTAGAGTAAAACTTGGGTGCAATAAATACTACTTAGAGTTTTAAGATTTCCTTGATATCTATATATATTAGTAAAAAACAGACTTTCACAACTGGATAACTTAAAATGTTTCTATTTTGCATAAAATGAGGCCAAACAAGAGACCAATAGGTTCAATGCGTGTCCTTTTTGTTTTTAAAACTACTCTTCATTTGTTTTAGTGTATTAGCAAATGAAAGAAACCATTTATTTTCTATCCATTGAGCTATATTTCAAATAATTTCATGCTACACATCTATAGGTCAGCTTTGTTTGAAAAATATAACTAGTTAAATGTTTTTAATCCCACAGGTATTTATGTTTCTAAGTTGCTGATACAAATTTAGTCTCTGGGATGGAAAATAGAACATTTTTTCTCATAATAAATAAAGTTTTCATTCCAATCTTATTTATTTATTTATTTAGAGTTGGAGTTTCACTCTCGTCAGCCAGGCTGGGGTGCAGTGGCCTGGTCTTAGCTCACTGCAACCTCTGCCTCCTGGGTTCAAGTGATTCTCTTGCTTCACCCTCCCAAGTAGCTGGGATTACAGGCTCACACCACCATGCCCAGAAAAGTTCTGTATTTTTAGTAGAGATAGAGTTTAACCATGTTGTACAGGCTGGGCTGAATCTCCTGTCCTCAGGTGATCCACCTGCCTTGCCCTCCCAAAGTGCTGGGATTACAGGTGTGAGCCACTGCACCTGGCCCTAATCTGATTTTGTTACTCTAAGACAAAATGAAAAGAACTCATCATTTCACTAGTTAGAGATAGTCACCATTCTATTAACATTTAAGTATGTTTGCTAATCTGGGTTTTATACATATGTATTTACAAACTTAGAACAAAATGTACATGCAGTATTATATTTGGCTTTTATGTTTTTTATTATTTTTTCTGAAAACAGATATTTGATAAGATATGATTGTTAATGGTTTCTAAACATTCTATTATAGATGCACCATGATTAAAAAATATTCCTTACATACCATTTGGTTGTTTCTAAATTTTGAAAATAACCACCAAAGTATATTACTGCATAAAAGACAATAGTATTTTATTGGTTTTTGATATATTTTTCTAAAATGTTCTCTAAAAGGATTCTAATAAATTTCCATTGGTATCAAAAGTATATGAGAGTTCTGTCTCCATGTATCTTCTCTAACAGCTGGACTCATTATTAAATACAATTTATTTGCTAGTTTGAGGTGCTAATCAAATATACCTTTTTAAAAATAGTTTTAAAGTATGCATTTTTTAATTTTGAGAAGGTTTTCACTTATTTATTGACTGTATTATTTTTATGTATGTATTATCTGTACATGGCCTTTTACCTTTTTTGTTGCATATAATCCTATTTTCATTGATTTGTAAGAGTTCTTTACATATTAGGTTTAACATATAAAATTGTTTTCATAGGTTAAAAACAGTTGAATATCAGCAACTTAATATAATTTAACTTAACATGTTGTATTTTATATTGGTTGCCAATGTTTTCTGAGTCTGTTCTTTGTTCTTTCTGTGTTGTATTCTTAAACCTGTAACAAGTTTAAAATTTGAATGTAATTTAATTTAGAGATTCTTTCCTTTGTAGTTTCATCTGGTTGCTTTCTTATAGCAAAAGTTCTTACCATCTCAAAGGAAGATAAATATTTTTGTAGTTTCATATTTTTAATTGCATTTTAAAAATACTTCTGGAATTTTGTTTTAATGTATTGTTAAGGCAGGGATCTGTTTACTGAGTGGTAAAACCATTGTTTACAGATTTCTGAGAAAAATTCTGTATTTTAATTTCATGCCCCATTGGTGAAATCACAAAATAACTGTATGTCTTAGGAATGTAGTACCTTTGACCTGACTCTTCATAAAATGCATGATTCTGCTGACTTAGCTTAGCTGATGCACTTCACAGACCAGCAATAATTCAGAGACCTTCATTTTGTCAATGCCAACACTGCTTTTAAGATAGAAGTGGTAGGGTACATATATTGGATTTAATTGGTGATTCCTTTCAGCATAACTTTCTATCCTTCATAGAAGCATACTCATTAGCCCACATGAACAATATTGTTAAAATATTTATCAGATGCAAAAATCCTCGACAAAATACTGGCTAATCAAAAAGGTAGTACATCATGATCAAGGTCAAGTGGGGTTCATCCCAGGGATGCAGGGGTGACTTGACATATAAGTCAATAAATGTGATATATCACATAAACCAAATTTAAAACAAACCCATATAGTTATCTCAATAGATGCAGAAAAAGCATTTGATAAAATCCAGCATGTCTTTATGATAAAAACTCGCAACAAAATAGGCATAAAAGGGACTTACCTCAAAGTAATAAAAGCCGTATATGACAAACCCACAACCAGCATCATGCTGAATGAGAAAAATTGAAAACATTTCCCTTGAGAACTGGAACAAGACAAGGATGTCCACTTTCATTACGTTTATTCAGCATAGTACTAGAAGTCCTAGCCAGAGCATCAGATAAAAGAAGGAAAGGAAGGGCATCCAAAAGAGTCAGTCAAAGTACTCTTGGAGAAGAGTAAGTCAAATAGTCTCTGTTTGCCAATGATACGATCGTATGCCTAGAAAACCCTAAAGACTCATTCAACAAGCTCTTAGATCTGTTAAATAAATTAAGTCTCAGGATATGAATCAGTGTATACAGATCGGAAGCACTGCTGTACACTAACAACAACAAAAATGAGAATCAAATGAAGAACTCAGTCCCTTTTATAACAACTGCAAAAAGAAAAAGCCACAAAACCCCCAACCCCCCCCCACACACATGCACACAACCCGGCCCCCCCCCAAAAAAAACCACCACCACCACCAACGCAAAAAACATAGGCATATACTTAAACCGAGGAGGCGAAAGAGCTCTGTAAGGAAAACCGCAAAACAATGCTGGAAGAAACCATAGATGACACAAACAAATGGAAACAAATTCCATGCTCAAGAATGGGAAGGATCAATATTGTGAAAATGAACATAATGCCCGAAGCAGTCTACAGATTCAACACAATTCCTATCAAAATGCCATCATAATTCTTCACCGAACTAGAAAAACAATCCTGAAATTCTTATGGAACCAAAAAGAGTCCGCATGGCCAAACCCATACTAAGCAGAAAGAGCAAATCTGAAGGCATCGTATTATCCAACTTCAAATTATACTACAAGGCTATAGTCACCCAAACAGCATAGTAATGGTATAAAAACAGGCACACAGACCAATGGAACAGTTTAGAAAACCCAGAAATAAAGCCAAATTTACAGTGGACTGGTCATTGACAAAGCATACAAAAACATGAATTGGGTAAAGGAAACCCTATTCAATAGATGGGGCTGGGAAAACCGGCAAGCCATATGTAGAAGAATAGAACTGGATCCCCTTCTCTTGCCTTATACAAAATTAAGCTCAAAATGGATCAAAGACTTAAATCTAAAACCTGAAGCCATAACCAAAAACCACCTGTACCCCAAAACGATTGAATTTTTTTAAAAGTTAAAAGAGATTGAAGGCTTTAATGTCCGTAAACAAATTACATACTATATTATTCTTGACACAGCTTTTTGAAATGTATTCATTCACCCTTTTTTTTGTGCTATGTGTTTTTTTAAATAGTAGTAAAATAACATAAAAATTTACCATTTCAAGCATTTTAAAATGTACAGTTCTGTGGCATTAGGTACATTCATATTGCTGTGCAATCATTACCACCATCCATCTCCAGGACTTTTTATCTTTCCTAAGTAAAACTCTGTATCTCCCAACCCCAGCCCCTGGAAACCACCATTCAACCTTGGGTTTCTGCAAATCTGACTGCTCTAGGAATCTCATCTAAAAAGGATAGTTTTTGGGATACAGGTGGTTGTTGGTTACATGGATAGGTTTTTTAGTGGGCTTTTTGTGCACCTGTCAGCTGAGCAGTAGATACTGTACCCAGCATATAGTCTTTTATCCCTCACCCCCTCCCAACCATCCCCTCCTGCCAGACCCCAAAATCCATGTCATCATTCTTATGCTTTTGCATCTTCATAGCTTAGCTCCCACTTACACATTGAGAACGTACAATACTTGGTTGTCTATTCTTGAGTTACTTCACTTAGAATAATGGCCTCCAGCTCTATTCAAGTTGCTGCAAAGGACATTATCTCATTCCTTTTTATGGCTGAGTTGTATTCTGTGGTGTATTTACACCAAATTTTCTTTATCCATTCATTGATTGATGGGCACTTAGGTTGGTTTCATATCTTTGCAAATGACACGAGTAGACAATTCTCAAAAGAAGACATATAACAGCCAACAGACATGTAACAAAGTGCTCAGCATCACTAATCATCAGGGAACACTACTCAGCCATAAAAAGAAACAAAATAATCTATAATGTCTTTTTGTGTGTGTGTGTGTGAGACCGAGTCTTGCTGTGTTGTCCAGGCTGGAGTGCAATGGTGTGATCTTGGCTCGCTGCAAACTCTGCCTCCTGGGTTTAAGTGATTCTCCTGCCCCAGCTTCCCAAGTAGCTGGGATTACATGTGCCTGCCACCACACAGGGCTAATTTTTGTATTTTTAGTGGAGACAGAGTTTCATCATGTTGGCCAGGCTCCTCTTGAAATTCTGACCTAAAGTGATCCACCTGCCTCAGCTTCCCAGCCTATAATGTCTTTTGCAATTGATTTTTTAAGAAGTAAATTGCTTAAGTTCTGTAATTACCTTAGCTGTCAAGACAGTCTGGCGAAATTTGTTCTTTTGGTGAGGGAAAACCCTGGCTACTCTCTTTACCATTTGGACACATGGAATATCAGTAAAAAGTGTTTTTAGAGAGTCAGAAGAAATATACATATTCTCTATTATCCAAACTCTTCCTATCTGAACTCAGAAACTTAATTGTTTCAGATAATTTTTTAGATAAATTGTTGCTGTTTGCTTAGTGATAAACTTTTCAACCCAAAGACAAAATACATTTAGATAGAGAGGAATGCTTGTATTGGGGAATGCTGGCTTTTCTGCGTGATGGATTGTTCAAAGGATGAGGATGAAATGGAAATGCCTGTTTGAATTCCAAGTACTCATGAACCTCACATTCTCTAAGAAGCTCCCCAGAGGTCTGCGCTTAAGCATCCTAGAGTTTCCTGAGGACTCGCTGGGTTTCTAGGCTTTAGTGGAGCCGACTAGAATGGGGAACAGACCATAGTCACAACTCAGAGGGAAGGGAAGGTTTGCTCTTGTAATGGGCTTGTCAGAACTGAAAGTTGGGATTTCCATGGCCACTAGGTGGCTTCAGTTACATGCAAAGAAAGGTTCAAGCCCAAAGGTACTCTGAGGTTGCTTTTCACACTTCAGGAAGATAATTCCATTTTGGGAGTATTTGTTTTCTGAGGGTTAGATGGCAGAACACTTCATAAAACTTGAAGCTTTTGAGGATTATCTAGTCTTACCTTCTCATTTTACAGGTAAAGAATATTTAGGAAAAGTTCCCCAAGTTGACTCAGCTCCATAGGGGTGGCATCAGAGCTAGAACTCAAGTCTTTTGAGTCCTAGTCTAGTTCTTTAGCTGTTGAACCAGTGATATCAATCTAGTTTTTACTCCTGCAAAGCCATATGACAGGGTTGCACGTCACCGACTATACCTAAGCCCTGGAGACGTGTATCGGAATGTTGTGTTTCAGGCAGGTGGTGCAGTGGATGCTGGTGGCCATCTTATGGGCAGAACTGAGCAATGGTAGTATCTACTTCCAACCCAGTGAAGCTTTTACATTAAGGAAACCTACCTGCCACGATCCACAGCTGGGGAGTTTTAAACATTTTTGTACATTCTGAATAAGCCTAGACTCTTACATGCTTCATCTGTTATACAGCTTATTCCTTTTCTCTTCTTCAGATGAATAGCAACGTTTTAAAATCTTTTTTCTCACAATTTTTCTATTTTTGTTTACTTTTGGAGACAAGGTCTTGCTGTGTTGCCCAAGCGGGACTCAAACTCCTGGGCTTAAGTGATTCTTTGCCTCCTCAAGTAGCTGGGAGAACAGGCATGTGCTACTGTGCCCAATTTATTATTTTTGATTAATATCTAACCTCTAGAATAGAGTCAAAAATACTTTAAAGAATCAAAAGTTTCTGTAGAAAACATAACAAACAAAAGTGAGTCAAACAATTCCATTATGTGTCAACTCAAAAATGGCTTATGACGATGTCGAATTTTTTTGTTTCTCTGGCAAACTTAGGGAGGAGGAAGATACAGTATTCATCTCAGCAACTTCTTATGACATGTTCACAAAAACTTACACCTAAAAAATGGTATGCTGAAATCACCTGTAATTCATAGATTACGGCTAGTTTCTAGAGTAAAACAGACCTCAAGGAGCCTAAGAGAGAAAGAAGAGTGAAAGAATGGGGAGGGAAAGAGATAATTAGGATGAAAAGAGTGATAAAGAAAGAGCTAGTAAGTGGGACAATTGGCTGCTTCTGGCTAAAAGTGAAGAGAAAGAGAGAACAGACTAGAGGGCCACTTGAGTAGGAGAGCCTGTGAAGGAAGCTGCGATGGGTGGGCCTGGGAGAGGGCAAACTTGAATCTTAAGGATAGAGAGAGGGAAAAGGATGAGGAAAGATCGGGGTGGGGCACTTTTCTTGGTGAGACCTCCCATGGCTTCCTGTATTAACTTTGTTTGCTGTTCTGTCCCATGGATTGTCCCGTCTTCACTCCTGTGCCTCATTCCTGGTCTTAGGCCAACCAGCAGCCCAGCTGTGTCTCTTGCTCCATTGTCCCTGCACAAATGTTGTTCATGTGCTTATTATGGATATGCCAAGTGGTAGCTGGAGTGAGGATTAAAAACAGCACTTAAAATGCTCTTGGAGCAGGATTTGCTTTGTAGTTAGGTCCCCAAAAGTGGTAGCTATTATAATAATTAAGCTCCTTCCCTGCCTTAGTTGATCTTAACATTGGGAATACTTCTATAAATACGAATCATGTTTGAAGTATTTGAACTGAGTCTTTGAAGTAAAACTCTGGAAATAGATATATTGTTATTTTCTTAATGGTGTGTTGATGCTGAATTGAGTAAATGTGTAGTTGGTCAAGACTAAATTACTGAAATTTAAAATTATGTCTTATTTTCTCTTTCTTATTGTAGTGATTTAAAGGGAGTGATAGTCACTCTGAGTGACGATGGTCACTTGCAGTGTTCATACTTGGGGACAGATCCTTCTCTGTTCCAAGCTCCAAACGTTGAATCTCGAGAACTGAACTATGATGAACTTGATGTAGAAATGAAAGAGCTGCAGAAAATCATCAAAGATGTTAACAAATCACAAGGTATCTCATCTGCAGCTTTTTACTATTTTACTATTCATTGTGAAATTCATGTTATCTTGTATTTAGATATTATTTTATGTTTTTGTTAATTTTTTCCTCTAGGCTTAATTAAAGTCATATTTGTAAAACCAGTATTGCTCTTTAGCACACAAGGTCTTTATGTTTACTCTGTATGTTATGGCTTCTGAAAACATATTTCAGAAAATGTTTTTGTTGTTAATGTTTCATGGACAGCACTATGTAGTTTTTTTCTTTACATGCGAAGAAAGGAAGAAGTACCTCTTTGGGTGGTAGTCTTAGGCCTTGAGAAGAGCATTAAAATTTAGAGTGGTCATTTACTACCTTCTGATATTCCTGAAATGACTTTAGTTTTCTTTCAAAAGAAACCAAAGCACATGAGCTACCATTTTGTTACTAAAAATATAGTCATTTGCAGCTTAGAGACATAATTTATGTTTGTAGTTAATTAACCGTCCAAATGGTGTGTAGCTTGTGGTATGCTGGTTTCTAATGACTCAGAGGCTGATGATATTTTCAGTTCCTGAGTTTTGAATAACTCAATATTATCTTACTTTGGGACTCACAAGGGTATAATTTTTTTGTAAATTAAAAGGAGAAACAAAACACCAGTCTTGCAGTTTGAGTTGGACATGTGAAAAGCATTAGTTTAGGTTCGCTTTTCAGGGTCAGGTAAAAGTATTTTTTTAATGAGAAAAAATATGGACTATTTTCACATAAAAGAAATGTTAAAACAAGCAGGAATAATAAAAGAAGCCGAGCATCAAAAGCCAACCAAAACAGCAGAGCCAGTCTTAATCCTGCTCCCATCGTTTTACTAGATTTATGTACTTTTGAGTCTGTGTTACCAACATTGTATTCCTCCGGTCCTGAGGAACTGAGATAATATATTTTTAAAATATGAATATTAAAATAAAGCTGTTATGCTTTGGTTTCACACATTCCGTTGGAAAGTTTTGAAAGTAAACCAGTGCAGCGCAGGTCTTGTGGGCACCTCCGATTACTTAGAAACCTGTTTGTTGTCAGCACTGCCGTGTCAAACAGAGAGTGGTTAAAATTGGATGTGTCATATCCCAGTATACAATTGTTTTTCAATTTTTGATACTAGCATTTTTGGGATTAATAGAATTATAAGTCTCATTTTGTAAATTAAAATATTGGGAAATGTGGCATAGGCATGAAACATGAAATTTGCAGGGTTCATTAAGCTTTCACTCCAAATTTTGTCTTGAGATTGTGCCCTTTCCACGGTAATGTGCCAGTGATATTTTGATTAACATTAATTGAATGTGAAATTTCTCAGAATATCCCTTACAGTTAAAAGTTATTTCTTGGTGGTTATAGTGATGAACTTGGATGAGAAGGTTTAGGCTATTTAACTTGTTATTACCTTGATCCCTTCAGTATTTCATGAAATAACTGCTAATTAAATTAAGGATACCCCCACAGACTTAGGTGCAAAGTGCATGATTTACATAACCTCAATTCTTAATTAATGTTTGAAGTTCCTTGCCCCTTCTATGCCATTGTCATTTAGTTTTATTTCTGAGACAGAAACAAAGGGAAACTTTTTAAACTGAGAGGTATTTAAAACTTTTTATTTCTAGATATAAAAAAAATTAGTCTTATACCCTTATAAAACCATGGTATGTTTGTTTATTAAAATATCTATAATTACATGAGCACAAAATTGTTTTATTACAGTTTTAGCTTCTCTTTATTAGAAGAATTTAAAATGCTGAACTTTGTGATGACCCCCATCATTCATTTAAATGTCACTTATTTTTGTATGGGGGCTTCAACTTATAAAAAACGTTCATAGTCTTGCAGGTTATGTTCAGTACTTAAAGCTTTTAAAAGTGTTTTCAAAGGAAGAGTTGCAGCAAAATCCAAAGCCAGTTTAAAGAGTACATTTTGTTGTACACATGGTGTATATTATCTACTGTAATAAAAGTGTTTTTGAAGCTGATTTTATGTGTGTAAGTTATAAGGGGAATGTAAGCTGTAAGCATGAAATCATAGTAATAATTTCTGCATGGCTCATAGATTCTGAAGCTTTTTATACTCAACTCATTAGTGTGAATCCTGCCTGGTATTTTTGTTACCAGTAGTCAACAACATCTACTGGTAGGAACTTTCAAAGACGGAATTTTATTTACGATTTAGGTAGTTGATCATGTTGTCTACAAGGCATGAGTATGGGGGACTGGGTACAACATTGAGATAGGTGCCCATACCTCTGTGTCTTCAGAAAGGGACAGAGAGCAGTAAGAGGTAGGGGTATACATGGAAGTCTGCACTCTATCACCGATGTTATCACTGAATAGTAGGATCATTTGTATTTTGTGACACTGTTCACTTAAAATTCTGTCTGGCTACATGTCACAGAATACCCAAATAAGATAGAGGTTTCTTTCTTTCTCTTGTAAAAAAGCCCAGTGATGGGCAGTCCAGGGTTGGCTTGGCAGTCCCACAGTCATCAGGGACTCTGATTCCTTCTATCTCAGGGTCAGATATTGGTCCAGCATGGCTTTTGGAACTCCTGCTCTCACATCTGCTGCTGAGTCAGCCCCGTTAAGGAGGCTTCTTGGAAGCCACACCCTGAATGGCTCCTACTCATGTCTCACTAGCCACTCCAAGCTGCAAAACTGGCTGGGAAATTGCGTGATTTAGTTGAGTATTTTGTTGCTTAGAATAAAATTGGGCTTTAAGTAAAGAAGAATCAAAGAGCAGTTATTGGGATGGGCAATGAACAGCCATTTGTACTCTCAGTGAGTTATGGAAGTTTCCATTCCAAATCATGCAGTTTGGTGGAAATGCCTGATAGCAGTTGTAGGCATTTCCTTTTTTGTGAGACAGCTGATTCATGTGGCATCATCCAGGTGCTTTCTGTATTTTCAGTCAGCCATCCTCAGAGTGTGGGAGATGTTTCCTCTCAGGGTCACAGGGTGATCTCAGCAAGTCTAGGTGTTATGTTCAGATATGATTTCCAGGGAAGAATCATCAGGCTGTTTCTCCCAAGTCTCCCTCTTATTAGGAAGGAATAGCTTTCCCAGAAGCATGTGCCAGCTCTCTCCATTCCAAGCTTTCCTTACCTTCCATCTGCCAGGATTAAGTCCCACATTCATTCCTAAAACAGCAAATGGTCAGTGGAAGGAAATCACTGTGACTGGATTTGACCCTGGTGCCTGGGAGGGGTGACTGTCTCTGAGACGAAGGTGTGCTCGACAAAATTAAGTCTCCAATACAAAGAGGGAAGAGGGAAGAGTAGATGTTGAGTAGGCAGCCAGTAGTTCGATATATTATGCATATATATGTAATATTACATATATATAAATGACATATATGTAATTTAAAAATGTTTGTTGTTTAAAATCTTTGTGGTTGATACTATGAATAAGTATCTCATTATGCAATATGAGTATATTTAAAATTATGAATTAATTTACACTCCCACCAACGATGTAAAAGTGTTCCTATTTCTCCACATCCTCTCCAGCATCTGTTGTCTCCAGATTTTTTAATGATCACCATTCTAACTGGCGTGAGGTGGTATCTCAATGTGGTTTTGATTTGCATTTCTCTAGTGACCAGTGATGATGAGCTTTTTCTCATATGTTTGTTGGCTGCATAAATGTCTTTGAAAAGTGTCTGTTCATATCCTTTGCCCACTTTTTGACGAGGTTGTTTGTTTTTTCTTGTAAATTTAAAAAATCTTTGTGGTTGATACTATGAATAAGTATCTCATTATGCAATATAAATATGTATAAAATTATGAAAATAACATGTATATGATAAAAATAATTCAACCAGTCCTGATAGGATAAATAATGAAAGGCAAATCTTCGTTCAACCCAAGATCCTAGTTCCACTCTGTAAAGGCAATTCTTATCAAGAGTTTTTGTAACAAGCAATGGGGAAAGGATTCCCTCTTTAATAAATGGTGTTGGGAAAACTGGCTAGTCATCTGCAGAAAGCTGAAACTGGATCCCTTCTTTACACCTTATACAAAAATTAACTCTAGATAGATTAAAGATTTAAACATGAGGCCTAACACCATAAAAACTCTGGAAGAAAACCTAGGCAATACCATTCAGGACATAGACATGGGCAAGAACTTCATGACTAAAACATCAAAAACAATGACAGCAAAAGCCAAAATAGACAAACAGGATCTAAATAAACTTAAGAGCTTCTGCACAGCAAAATAAATTATCAGTAGAGTGAACTGGCAACCAACAGAATGGGAAAAACATTTTACAATCTACCCATCTGACAAACGGCTAATATCCAGAATCTACAGAGAACATAAACAAATTTACGAGAAAAAACAAACAACCCCGTCAAAAAGTGGGCAAAGGATATGAACAGACACTTTTCAAAGACATTTATGCAGCCAACAAACATGAAAAAAGCTCATCATCACTGGTCATTAGAGAAGTGCAAATCAAAACCACACTGAGATACCACCTCACGCCAGTTAGAATGGCGATCATTAAAAAATCTGGAGACAACAGATGCTGGAGAGGATGTAGAGAAATAGGAACACTTTTACACTGTTGGTGGGAGTCTAAATTAATTTAACCATTGTGGAAGACAATGTGGCGATTCCTCAAGGATCTAGAAATAGAAATACCATTTGACCCAGCAATCCCATTACTGAGTATATACCCAAAGTATTATAGATCATTCTTTTATAAAGACACATGCACATGTATGTTCACTGCAGCACTATTCACAATAGCAAAGACTTGGAACCAACCCAAATGCCCATCAAGGATAGGCTTGATAAAGAAAATGTGGCACGTTTATACCATGGAATACTATGCAGCCATAAAAAAAGGATGAGTTCATGTCCTTTGCAGGGACATGGATGAAACTGGAAACCATCATTCTTGGCACACTGACACAATGACAGAAAACTAAATACCACATGTTCTCACTCACAAGTGGGTGTTGAATAATGAGAACACATGGGCACTGGGAGAGGAACATCACACACTGGGGCCTGGGGGTTAGGGGGCTAGGGGAGGAATAGCAGGGGGTAGGGAGATTGGGGAGGGATAGCATTAGGAGAAATACCTAATGTAGGTGACGGGGCAATGGATGCAGCAAACCACTAACGAGGGACGTGTATACCTATGTACCCAACCTGCACGATCTGCACATGTACCCCACAACTTAAAGTATAATAAATACAAAAAAATAGTATTAGTGTATTCTTCTAGAAAATATTCATGTTTATGTAATTCTTTTGACACAAATATGTGCGTATTAGACACATTGTATTACCTCTTGCTTTTGAAAACTTAATAGATAAATAGGTTTTAAATGTCAGTATGTAAAGATGGACAGCCCTCCTGTTTACAGGGGTGGGACATCGCATAATACAGATGTACCATAATTTATGTAACAGCCTATTAATAGATATATCGATATTGAGATTCTTTTCATTTCTGAAAATGTAACTACTAACATTAGAGACCTCCTTGGGCATGGTATTAGATACATTCTTGGGAGTAGAGTTAAGTCACAGGATATGTACATTTTATGTTTTGATAGTCACAGCCAACTTACCTTCAAAAGGGCTGTGCTAATGTGGGCTTCCACTAGTAGTTAAAGAGAGGCCATTGAAATTCCCAGTGCTGCTCAGTCAATGGCTCACATCTTAGCTAATATTTGCAGAAGGAGACAATGTGTGTTTTTTTCAACTGTATTATAGAGGTAAAGAATTAGCATCAAGCTTCTAATACTGTAATATATTAGTTTTTTCAACTTGTGGGTATGTTTATGGGGCTGTTTTTATTTATGGTATAGACACGCCTTTAAAGAAAAACTATAGACAGAAAGTTTTACTTTATGATTAAATGCCTTTTCTTTTTTTTAAATCACAGGTGTTTGGCCCGTGACCGAGAGAGAAGATGACTTGAGCGTTTCTGTTGTGGTTTCTCCTAACTTTGATTCAGTTTCTGTAGGTGTACTTGCAGATTTTAAAGGGGTTTATAATAGTAGTAGATTCTGATGAATTAGGATCAAAACGTGTTGATATCAATTTTGGTCCTTCAAGTAGAAACTTCGGGAAGGATAACAAATGGTAGGCCTTGTTACTTTCTAGATAAAAACATGAGCAGACCCCTAGTGCCAGTAAGGAACTCCTTGGGCTGGATTTCTGTTTTAAAAAGAAGTGGGATTGTGGGGGAAGAGGGCAGTAGAAGGGCTTCTCGCCCTAGTTCTAATCCTACTTAAA
Organism: Callithrix jacchus; assembly: GCF_049354715.1. NCBI lineage: Eukaryota > Metazoa > Chordata > Mammalia > Primates > Cebidae > Callithrix > Callithrix jacchus. Next base: position 2,245,814 of record NC_133512.1, read on the forward strand.
AATTTTTTTTAACTTCTTTAGTACCATAGCATTGACATAATATTAATGTAGCTGAATAATACTGACCCTACAAGATTTTTGATGAAGGTTCAATGAGATAATGTTTGTGAGTGGCCTAGTTCAAAGTTTAATGATTTCTAGTCTTTAATACTTGATGGTGGTGGTGGCGGTAGGGTAGTTTAAGAGTATATAGTTGGTTCAAGAATTATTTTTTCCCTTATTTCTATCTGTGTGACACAAGGCAAGGTACTTAATTTTCTTAGTCTCAATTTTTTCATCTGCAAAATGGGAATAATAATAGACTCCACTTTGTTGATTGTTAGGATTGTCATTTTCATCTAATTACATTTCACTTCTTTCAGTATTATAATCATCATCACTATCACCATCACCATCATTGTGATTATTATCACAACCATCTATGCCCATGAGGTGTCTTGTTCACCGCTGTATCCTTAGTGGTTGCCAAATAATGGGTGCTCGATATGTATTTGCTCTATGAATGAGTGAATTAATACAACTGAGAAACAGAAAGGATGAAAGGAGGACTGTTCTTGGTTATATTACTTCATCTCCTGATTTAGTTTTCTGTAGGTACTTGTTAGGATATGATTGATTATGTCTCACCCACTGCAGTTTATCTGTGTTTCTACCAACAGATGATCAATTTAGGGAAGTGGTTGAATTCACTCATTTTACCATATTTGGAGTTTATATCATAAAATTCTGCCTGGAAGTGTCTTCATTATTTCGGTATCAGAGCATACCTGAACATGTATATCATGAGTGTCCAGAGACTAACCTTAGCGTAAACAGCCAATCCAATTTGTGATAAAAATCATATCAACATTGCTATAGTGTAGTAACTTGGGTACACAGAAGAGTAGGCCTATATATGAAAGAAATATTCACCCAGCAGAGTCACACAGTAGAGGCACTGTTTTAAACATCAGCCATTCAGCACACACCATTTTTCATTCTACCTAAGTGTGTAGTCTAAGTGGGACATTTCTGCTTAGTTAGCTGACAAATGTACACATATTTTCCTGCTGTGGAAATGACTTTTTTTCCTCCCTCTGGGAAACTCAGTTTTTCTAGGTTCTCTTCAACATAGGCTATTTGGAATGAGGAATTCCCTTTCTGTTTTTTAGGAACTTTTAGTCTTTGTAGGAAAAAGCCTTATGTAGTAGCACTATGTTATAATGTATATTTCCCTGTTGGTAACCCTGAATGCTGTTTTCTCTTAAAAAGGTGTCTCTTTCCAGCTTCATTTTCCCCGTGTTACTGTTTTTTACTTCTTAAGCGATTTCTTAAGAGTATCATATTCATCTCATTGGAAAACATTAGCCCTACAATTTATGTGGCTTCGGTGCCATGACGTCTTCTTACAGCCATTTTTTTCTTGCTCTAGCTTTATGCTCCCAAAGGACTGCTATCCTTGAAGTATCTAGGTGTTTAGTCATGGATTGAAAGGAACAGGAAACAGGAGATGTTGATTTCTCCTCTAGATCTATGGATAGCTAACTGTAAAATATTTCCTGGATTTTAGGTAATATTAGAGCACAAAGCCTGGATTAATATTTTACTTTGAATCATTATTGTGAAAGCATACATCTGAAAAAAGTAATATCATTTATATTATAATGGAGTCTTCCTTAGAGGACATAAGCATTGCTAGTCCATCTTTCTGATTGAGAAGCTGGATCATAGTTCAAATATTGTTTCCTGTGGAGCCAGAAGTAGAATATGAAGCTCTCAACTCTGAATTCTGCTGATGCCCATTATATTATAGGATCCCATTGCTTAGAAGTGGCTTAGTTTTTCTTAGTTAAAAATATTTCAAGTAAAAAAGCACAATGGATCATATTTATTGGTTGGATAGAGACATCATTTTAATCCCAAGAATTCATATGGGTATTACTAGAAGACATGTTACCCCTTAGTCTTATTCTATCTTAGAGCATTTTTCTGTATCAATGTATTACTCTAAAAAATAAGTTCTAAGTGATAAGGGAAGTGTTTTATGTATTACATCATACTATGCATTCTTTAAGAGGTAGGAGCAGGTAATGCAAGCTGTCACTCAAAGAATGTCTATTGAATTAGTTGATGATACACACTGGTTAAAAAAAAGTATACTTTCGTGTTTCGTTTCGTTTCTTTTTTCCTTTTTATTTTTTGAGACAGAGTCTCACTCTTTCACTCAGGCTGGAGTGAAGTGACGTGATCTCTGCTCACTGCAACCTCTGCCTCCCAAGTTCAAGTGATTCTCCTGCCTCCGCCTCCTGAATAGCTGGGATTACAGGTGCCTGCCACCATGCCCAACTAATTTTTGTATTTTTAGTAGAAACAGGGTTTCACCATGTTGGCCAGGCTGGTCTTGAACTTCTGACCTCAGGTGATCCACTCGCCTGGCCCTCCTGAAGTGCTAGGATTACAGGCATGAGCCACTGCACATGGCCCACTTCTGTTTTCTAGGTGTAAGGCCACTCAATCTTTATATCATTAGTTGCATGTCTTAGATACATGTTATTAATCAGAATGACACATACCTTCCGCAAGGTGAAAATACAAGGATCTGAATGAATGGCATAATATTTTCTGGGACATACAGGCAGGTCTTCTTCTGTAATATAAATAACAAGCTAATAGAATTAATACTTTAAATATTTAAGCAAATTTGGGAATTGAGTGGTTTGATAAAATATATGTGACATTTTTTTTTTCTTTTTAGGGGATGAGTTTTTTAATATTAGCTTATGACTTTCTGGATGAAGGCATCAAAAAAGCCACATTTTTTCTTTTAGTCTGTCATTAGAGTGATAAATCCTTTATAGTTCTGGGAAGTATACATTGCCCCCATTGTGTTCACTCATTGCTGTGTAATGTTGAAATCGTTCCTTCTCGCCTTCTCAATTTTGTGTTTACAGCAAGCAACCGATGTTGAGGTGGGAACTGACCTTGTCCCTTCGGTCACAGTGAAGGTATTGTACCAGATTTTATACTGTAATGTGCAAACAATATTATATATTTTATCACATCTGTTACTGTTGACAACTTGTAAGTAGCTTAGAAACATAAAATAAACCCTTGCATTTGTAGATATTTCCCCAGCCTTGAGCAGTGAATAGAAAACCTTTACTGTTATTTGGAAATATAAAACTGATAACTGCATTTATATCAGGATGGATATAATATAAACAATTATTATGAAGTACTATTATCATTATTTAAATATGTAGCACGATCCAGACTTTTTTCTTTGGAAATAAAGTTAACATTTAAAATCTGCTAAAGAAATTGTGTCATCAGCATTCATAATAGACCAATTAACTGATTGTAGCATCATCATACATAGTATACTGTGAACTGATATTGGAGAAGCACAGGGATGCTAATATCTTTTTTCTACCTATGATTATGTGTTTGTTTGAAAAGAATTCCCAGCCATCTCTCTGCTATAGCTTTAAGTGAATGTATTTACAGCAAGAAAATATTAAATGAAGACGCCACAAAGTTAGAGTAGTGACAATTGGTAGTCCTGGAAAAACAGAATACTAAGGATGGGGTTTTGGTTAAGAATTTTAGTCCTGTCATTGTAGAATTTTAGAACTAGAACCTAAATGTAGAACCCTCTTAAAGCATTTAGGTTAAAATATGGTAATCAGTCAGCACATTATTAAGCTGAAAATATTTATCACTGCCCAAACCTTGGAAGCAGGAGAAGGTTGTGGATTTTGGCAATTCACTTAGTCAAGACTTGGACGGGGCTTTATATTTTCTTAGATTACGGGTTGCTGTCCTTGGAGGAGCTTGACAGGGCACCCAGCTTTACCAATTGTGTTCGCTTACACTGGAGCCAGCGGGTGGCCCAAGTGTGGAGATCTTTGGTCGGACTTGAAGGAAGCTGAATCTTACAACAGTTTCCTGAGCTAAGTTTTGTGGATGCTTGCCACTGGAAACAAGGGTGGTCTTTCCCCAGTCTCCTTTCCCCCAATCCAATCAAAGGCTGTATCTCATTGATACTTCTGAATCTGGAAAGGCATTAGTGGCAAGAAATCAAACACTTAAGAAAAAGCAATAACTGTAGAGTTCCAGGAATGATCTGTACTTTTATATAGGGACACCTCTTTTATATCTATCTACTGATGACGTTCAGACACATACGTGTGATAATTTAGGGTTGCACTGTTTATTGCAAAAATAGATCTTGTGCCTTAACTAGATAACATTGCTCATGTTAATTGTATCCCCAACCAACCAGGAGTTAGCACCATAAGTAAACATACCTTTCCCTCCTGCGTAGTTCTTAAGCTTTTATGTGTAATAGCCACCTTAAAATGATGGCATGACACTACCGGAAAATTCTCTTTCATTCGTAGAACTCACCATATTTGAGAATACCTAAGTCATAACTCTCTCATTGCCGTTAGAAAAGCACAAGAAAGAATGCAACAGGCAAGGGTTGCAGAAAATTGGCGGGACGTACACAGCAGACACAATGACTTCCTGATCCTGTCTGACAGTTTCTATACAAATTTCTACTATAAATCTCTCCTTATGGCCTTTTATAACAACAGCAGCCAAGATATATAACCATGCAAGTTTCCATCATCATAAATCCTGTTAATTGAGAAAATTTTTCCATCCGTTCCGAGTGAATGAAGATGTGGCTACCTTGAGTATGTGTGCATGATGCGTTGACCACCTATTCCAGGCAACTAGGCAGAGTGGTCGTTCATACCTGGCCTTTGGAGTCATATTTATATATCTAGGATAAAAATTTGATATTATATTTCCTAAGGATTATATTTCATAAGAGGCAGAAAATAGCATGGAAAATTCTTGTATTAATGTTTTATATTTTCTCCTTAATATTCTATAATTATTTTCCTCTTAAAACATGAGGCTTATGATCTAGCCAAGTCTTTAACTCTTTTTTGGCTCAGACACAACTGTTCTTTGTTACTGTTGTTATTTTCGTTACCCGTCTCCTTGATTTGTATTTTGAAAGGGCCTACCCCATTGTTGGGGTTCAATACGTACGTGCATGAGAGCTATCATGATTGTGCATCCAAACCTAATGCAAATCCTGCTTGTTACAGTGTAAAATTCTGTGATTATTGTCTAAGTAGACATCCTTATGCCAGGAAAAGTCAGACTGCTCTCTTTCAAAATGGCTTATTGCTACTTAAAGGAATTTTCGTTTCTACTTTGAAAACTGAGCTCTCATGAGACTTTCCTGATCACCATTTTCAGCTCCCTAGTTGGCCTGATGGCTCTGCACGTGTTATTTACCTTCTCTGAACTTCTATTTTGGAAACCGTAAGATGGTGACAGTTTTTCATTTGCAAAGTTATTTGGGGTCTTATCTCCACTTGGTTAAAGGCATGGGCTCTGGATTCTGGTAGACAGCAGTTAAGTTGTGTTTTTTTTCGCTGAGAGTGGCCTTGGGCTACTTACTAGCATCTCCGAGCCACAGTCTTTTGTAAAATGGTTTATGATGCTATCTGTTAAACATTTTTATAAAGAGTAAATTAAATAATGTACATAAATAATTTGTTAGCATTGTTCCATGAATATAGAAACTGCTCATTATTTTTGTCATTTATATTATTCATTTTATTTTAAAATATATGTACAGACTAGCATTATATTATCGTACTACTGAAGTACTTAAGTTGGGTCCTGTTTGTTTCATGGACTAGCTGGTCGAAAGGAAGTTGTTGGTAGCACTTGCATGCTGTCTTCTTGACGTGATTGCCATCAGGGTTTCACTAAAAAGTTACTGTGTTTACAATGGCCAGACGTCCTCAAGGAATGCTCATTATTAAATATTTTAACTTATATTAACAGTATTTTAATAATGAGCAGTTAGTATGTGGCATGATGATTCCCTGTGTATTCCCAGGATTTACAAAGCAAAAATTGAGGACTCATCGTTCATTGCATTTCTCCTATTTAATTACATCAATAGTTGTTTTACAAATTTTCCTTTGCAAGTCCCAACTTTTCCGTTTAACTTATTTTTAAGTTGCACAGAATACTCACATCGCTTAAAATTAATATATTTACTGAATCTAATCATATATACATAATGTTTGAGGGCCAATTGTATAGTCTCGGATATATAAAAACATTATACACTTTTAATCAAGGAGGAGGTGATACATGCTTCTTACTGAAGAGAAAATTTAAAGCTACTTTTCTTAACGATATAAATGGTCTTTGAATTATGTTAGTTAATGTATGTATCTGTCTCATATAACAGTCTAGTAACTGGGCTGAACTGCTCTATAGAAAAGTTACCATATAGAATGGTGGTTTATTTATTGAATTTTTCTTTCATGACACACCAGTCACCATGATGGAACATTTTGAAATAGCTTTATTTAGATATAATTTATATACTATATTATTCAGTTATTTAAAGTTACAGTCCAAAGGTTTTTAGTATAGTGTATTTACAGAAGTTTGCAACCATCACCACAATTTAATTTTGGAACATTTTATTCCCTAAAAGAAACGCCACACCCATTAGCTGTCATTCCTCATCCTCCCATCCCCCATCCCTAAGCAACTGCTAATCTACTTCATTTGTCTGTAGATTGCCTATTCTATACATTTCATATACGTGGATCATACAACACGTGGTTCTTTGTGACTGGATATTTTCACTTAGCGTACTGTTTTTAAGGTTCACCCATGTTGTGGCATATAAATGAAAGAATGCACAGACATTTGTTAGCGTGGCTCCATGAGTATAGAAAACTGCTAATGGTTTTTGTCATTAACATTATTCATAGTGTATTTCATTTATTTCACTGTATGAATATGTCACATTTTGTTCATCATCATGATGGGGATTTGGACTGTTTCTGCTTTTTGGCTATTAGCGTATTGTTGCTTTGAACATTTGTGTGTAAGTTTTTGGGTGGACATATTTTTTCATTTCTCTTGGTATAGAATTGTGAAGTTATATGGTAAACTTATGTTTCAGCTTTAAAGAAACTGCCAGACTTTTCTTAGAGTAGCTGTACCAATTTACATTTCCACTGGCAATGTATGAGGGGTCCAGTTTCTCCACATCATTGCTAACAGGTGTTATTGTCCGTACTTTTGATTATAGCCATTTTATTGGGTACGTAGTAGTATTTCATTGTGGTTTTTAGTTTGTATCTCCTTCATAACTAAGGATCTTGAGCATCTTTTTATCTACACATTGCCAGTTTTTATTCTTTTGAGTAAAGTCTGTTTAACATTTTTGCACAGTTTCTACTTGATGGAATATTTTAATCTAGTACTTATTGTGTTTGTTTTGTGGCTACTCATTTTTTCCTCAGGTAATGTTTTCTAATTATTTGCTAGGTATTATTAAGTAGTTATGCTCATCTATCAATTTGAGTAAAATGTAATTTTCTATGGTAACAATTTCTGTTTCTTTAGGTCACACTACAGAATAGAGTGGTATTGCAAAAAGTCAAACTATCCGTCTGCGTGCAACCACCGTTAGAATTGACTTGTGATCAGTTCACCTTTGAATTTATGAGTAAGTTTCTTGTTTTGGCTGAAAGTCTACCATGGTGTGAATTAAAAAAGAAATACTAGTTTGTCCATTTAATGGCTATGACTTTGTGTCTGAATGGTGAGACTGGGATCACACCAAAATCAGTGATTGTGTTGTTTTGCTTATGTTTTCCCTCTTAGCATCAGCATGAACATTCAGTCAATCGTTGTTGGGTCAAATTAATCTTTTAGGATTACAGATGTCTACGTGCTTCTCTGAACTTGTTGGACCTGTCATTGTTATTTATTTATTTATTTTTGAGACAGGGTCTCACTCTCATTGGCCCAGGCTGGAGTGCAGTGGCGTGATCATGGCTCATGCAGCCTCGACTTCTTGGGCTCAAGTGATCCTCCCACCTCAGCCTCCTGAGTAGCTAGGACTACAGGCATATACCATCTGGCTAATATTTTGTATTTTTAGTAGAGACGGAGTTTCACCGTGTTATCCATGTGGATCTTGAACTCCTGGGCTCAAGCAATCTGCCTGTCTTGGCCTCCCAAAGGCCAGATTACAGGCGTGAGCCACTGGCTCTGGCCTGTTTCTAAAATTTAGAAGGCTTAGTTTATTGGCGCTTCTCTAGTGATCTATTTACGGATTCAGTAATGTTTGAAGAACAAATCTGGGGTTTGGAGTTTGGCCTGAGTTTGAATCCTAGCTCTGATACTCACTTGATGTGTAACCTTGGATAAAAACTACTGTAGTAATCACTTGGAGCCTCAGTTATTTTAATCTGCAAAAAGACAATAACGATATTTGTCTTACAAGGTTGCTTTTAGGATGTAATTAAAAAGTAAATCTATAAAATATTCATCATAATGCTTAAAATAGTAGACATGTCATTAGTGGCAACTCTTAGTAAGATTTCTTCGTATAGAATCTCTCACTCCCAAATTGTCGTTAGTCCTGTTAACATGATCTTTGAATTACCTTTCAAGTCTTTTTTTTCTGTGTACTATAGCTTTTCTGCTAAGGCTTCTATCTCTTATTCATGAAGTCAAGAACATACCTTTCTTGTTTTGCCACCATGTAACCAACCCATAGCTGAGAGCCTACCATTAGTGAGAATTCAATATATCTTCGCAGAATGAATGAATGAATGACTGAGTGTTGTCACCTCATAGGTAATACCCAGCCATTGAACTTTTGCTCGCGTTTCTGATTTTGTATAATTCCAATTTGTCTTTCTAGAATACATTCTGAATAGTTTATTTTTTCCAGTTAAAAATCACTTATGGCTCTCTAATAGAGGTCGGGAGCCAAATATGTTAACCTAGATGAGCATGCGCAGTCTGCTCAGTGGCTGTTATATCCCTATTCAATCCCCCTCATCCATTTTCTCCTTCAGTCTGTTATGTTCTATGCATGATAAATTGCTATTTTCCTCCCACGTTCTCTTGCCCTTTGTGTACCGTTTTCTCTGTTCATCTTTGTAAAGAGCAGCAGTGATGTCTAATGCCAGATTCTTTGTACTTTGTTCTGGAGGCAGTTCCTAGTAGCTGTGCTACCTTAGGCAAGATTCTTCTTCTTCTTCTTCTTTTTTTTTTTTGAGACAGAGTCTTGCTCTGTCGCCTGGGCTGGAATGCAGTGGAGCAATATTGGCTCACTGCAACCTCCACCTTCTAGGCGTCACCATGCCCAGCTAATTTTTGGTATTTCTAGTAGGGATGAGGTTTCATCGTGTTGGCGAGGCTGGTCTCGAACCCTCTGGCCTCACATGATCCATCTGCCTAGGCCTCCCAGAGTGTTGGGCTTACAGGTGTGAGCCACTGCGCACGGTCTTAGGCAAGCTTCTTCATCTCCTGTATTCCAATTTTCTCATGCATAAAAAATGAGGACAATAATAGTAACAACCTCACAGGTTTGTTGTGATGATTTAATGAGTTACTTCGTGTAAAATGTACCTGGCATGTACCTGGCATGCGGTGAGGACTTATTAAATTTTAACTATTGTTAATAACAATTGCCCCAAATTATGTAATGTATATTATTTTTCCATTGCTTATAGCACCAGATTTGACTAGAACAGCAAGCTTTTCTGCTTATCTGAAAAGAAGTTACACACCATCTGAACTGGAAGGAAAGGCTGTGGTTTCTTATTCCAGACCAACAGGTAAACATACAGGCCTAATCATTCCTTTAAGTGGGTGGAGTTATGAGTTAACTGCTTAAACCTTTAAGATAAAAAAACATACTGTGAAATATAATTAAATGAGAACACGTTATTTTCTACTGTTAAGTAAAATTATATGTTCTCATTATTTTTATGTCTTATGAGTAGTTCATGAAAAGTCTATTTAGCTGATTTCCATATGTGATATTTGGTTCTCTCTTTTCAGATAAAAATTGGATACATTTTTATTCCTAACATAAGAATGTTATCTAGTCAGACTTTATTTATTTGAACTAAAGGCTAGTATTGATGCAGAGTTTTGCTCCTTAATTCAGCTAAATCCCGGTTCTTATTTCACGACCAGGAAGAATTAGGTATGCCGACACAGTGAAGAGTGGGGAAGGTGGAATTTTTAAGCAATAGGAAAGCTCTCAGCAAAGAGAGGGGTCCAGCAGGCAGGTTTCCACCTCACAGACTGAATGCTAGGGCTCCCACACATAAGCTGATGAGGCCAGGCTCCTCCCCTGCATAAGGTGCAAATTCCTAGTGGCTTCACCCCATTCGCCCAGTGCGCTTGCGGGCATGCCCAAGTAAGCCATAGGTAGTATAGGAAAAGGCAACATTCGATTGGCTGAGACATTATTTGGAAAGAATCAATTGGGAAAGGTCGGGCAAACAGGGGCAGAAGTTTTCCTTCTGGGTTTGGGTTTCATCCAGGATCAGCTGCGGTAAGCCTGAAGGTGACCTTTCACCGGGGACCTTCCCTGTTTGCCTAGGCATTTGTCTGCCGCCTGCCTCTTATCAGTATCAATTAGTAGAAAAGAATATTATAGATTGCTCCAACATTAGGGCAGTATTCAGAATTTTAGACACTGTTTCAGTGGCTAAATAAAACTCTTTAGCATCTTATGAGTTAAAATACTTAAGAACAGATCTTTTATTTTTATTTTTATTTTTTGAGACGGAGTTTCGCTCTTGTTACCCAGGCTGGAGTGCAATGGTGCGATCTCGGCTCACCGCAACCTCCGCCTCCTGGGTTCAGACAATTCTCCTGCCTCAGCCTCCTGAGTAGCTGGGATTACAGGCACGCGCCACCATGCCCAGCTAATTTTTTTTTTGTATTTTTAGTAGAGACGGGGTTTCACCATGTTGACCTGGATGGTCTCAATCTCTTGACCTTGTGATCCACCCGTCTCTGCCTCCCAAAGTGCTGGGATTACAGGCGTGAGCCACCGCGCCCGGCCCAGAACAGATCTTTTAAATCTTAGTCTGCATTTTTTCATCCATTTTTGACTATTATGCTTCTCTGTAAAAGACAGATTTAAAAGATTACAAATCATTGGTATTGGTTGAAAGCGAATTAGAAATTAACATTGAGAAAGTCTGCGAAATGCCAAGAGAAGCAAAACAAAACAAAACAAAACAAAAACCAGACATTATTAACAGTAGTATTTTTAAACATTTATTATAAAAAAGAGGAACTGGATTGACTTTAAAGGGGAATGTTAAAATAAAATAAAATTTAAAAGTAACTGGAAATATTAATATTATGTATTTTCCCTTTTGCTCAGTTTTTTTCATTTGATGCTCGACGTCATTTACATATTGAGTCTTTTTTCATTTGATGCTCGACGTCATTTACATATTGAGTCTTTTTTGCTGTTTGGCTAGATCATCACTTGTTTTTGTGTTTTTTTTTTTTTCCCTCATTTACACCAGAATAACACATTCTCACAGACTTCTGAGAATGGAAATATAAGCAAGTATATTGTTGGATTTTGTTTACTTATGTCATACTCTTCAGTTGTGAATTGACTTTACTTGTGTCTGCAGAGTTACTTAAGTCATCTGTGAGAATCTTGAAATTTTAATTTGTATTTTAAGCAGATATGTATCAAATTTGTGTTGTAACTTTACCACAGATAATTTGTTGCATTCTTTTTCTCCTATCCATTTTTGCATTGCCTGCAATGGATAGATCGAAATCCTGATGGTAAGTGTAAAGACAATTTAGAAAAAAATGAATTTCAGGACTGAAATTTGGTTGATGAATTGAATTGGTATATTACACCGTGAACGAATTCTTCTTATGGGCTGTTCTAGAGAAAGTTCTTTAGGAAGATACAGTGCCTTGATTCTGCTATGAAAAGCGTAGTAGAGATTTCCACAAAAAGCTGTCATTATTGGTTGTTTGAGTCATTAGAATGAATGAAATTAGGAGTCAGAATAGAATGGCTTTTTTGAAAAATATTAAAGGTGTTATTGACCACTTATTTCTGCAAGTCATTGGTTATTTAGCTGCATGCTTTGTTATTTTACTTAAAGAAAGAGTTTTAAAAAAGGGTGTTTGTTACTGAATTCTAAACTGTGTTTTTCTACATGGCCCAAGAGCTTCGCGTCTCTCTGATAAGAACAGTGTATGCATGCGGTCTGCGGGCCTATTCCTTGTCTTGGTCAGGAACGTTATCAAAGGCCTGACCTCCTCCGACTTGCTGGGGTCAGTGTTGTTACTCACCTTGTTTCCCCCAAATCTTTTGCTTCACTCTGCTATAATTCTGCTCATAATATGAGCTTAATTAAGTGTGTCCCTGAGGTTCTCCACAGGTGTTGAGCTTTTTGGGGGCAGGGATCAAGCACGCATCTTTGAACTGCATGCTAACAGAGTACATAGCGGGCACTACGAGTATCTCTGATTATTTTTCCTCTTAGATATAGACTTACTGTGGTAGTTTATCTTTAGTAGTTATTTTAAGATACATTTTAGATAGCAGTATCAATTAGTAATAATTAAATAAATATAATGAAATGATTTAAAGGTAGTGGCAATATTTACTCACGCAGTTCGGATGACACCAACAACCTAAGTTGCACAGCACATGTCATCTGGATGTCTGGAAAGTGGTATTTATATGGGAAGTGTTTTAATAGAACTAAATGTTTAGCTTAACAGCACATAGTATACTTGTCAAATTAGAATTTGGGTCATTAAAAATAACCCGATATAAATAATGAATATTTACATTTTAATTAGCGGCTAGATTGCATGTAATTGTTAAGATTTTAGACTGAACTTTGTGAAATATCATATTATTTAAATGATTAGTTTTAAGTTTTAAAAACATCAGTTAAGGTTATTGTTGAAAGATGTTTATTCCTTCTTACTGTAAATTGAGCCCAAACTATGAGGAAAAAACACACAATTTATGGAAATTGTAGTGTTTCAATAAAAAGTGAAAGCTGGTTTTAATAATCTCTTTGATACATTTTTAAATTATAATTAAGCTTTAGGGAGTGGAGTTGAACTATTCAGCGGCACCTAGTAGGCAAGAAAATAATATGTTGCCACTTAGATCTTACTTACACACAAGGCTTCCTATTTCAAAGACTGATCCATTTTATTGTCTTGATCTGTTCGGGCTGTATTGCAGATAAGTTGTTCTGCTTTTATACGTGGAAAAAGAGAGGCAAACGAGGTTTTATATTGTCCCATAAGGGTTAGTCTCCATTATTTCTGCATTAAAGTTACATGACGTGGGCAGTGTAAAACATGACTGCAGATGAAGCACAGTACGTAGCCAGACATAACAGGAAGGGATCAAGGAAGTTCTGGCTACCAGACATTGCTACTGCTTTGGGGTCCTTGTTTTCAATATGAAATTACTCTAGCAGGCCCCTGGAAAGAGTTCCAAAGGCATTATATAGATGTGTAATATATAGGTATGGTTATTTTACTCATATATATGTATTTTTCTATGTTCTTTCTTCTTTCATTTTTTTAAAGCACATTTTGGCTTCCAGTGTGACAGTGATACTGGGCTTTTGGGTGTGCCAGATGTAATTAGAAGTCTCTTCCTAGAAAAAAGATGTTCTGTTAGAACTAGTTTTGAGAGAATATTCTCTCTGGGTGTTAAATAATTTCGTGATTAATTGCCCCATAGTAGTTACGACTGTCCATTTCCTCTAGTAGGTTAGGGAGGGAAGTGTTTGAAGGAGAGGTGATTATATCTGGTAAAAGAAAATGCAGAACAACGTCAGTCTGATGAATGAATAGGCTAATACTGGAGTAAAATAAATGACAAAAGTTTCCTTTTTCTTAACATAGCACTCAGAGAATTCAGTAAGACCGATGTAGAGACGACCTTGCCAACTATGTAGAGAAAATATCACTGATGGTAGACGAAGTTAGGACTAATTAGTCTCTTTCAACTAAGTTGAAAGCTGTTGTACTAGCAACTGTGAAACGTCTTTAAATACATGTAATTCTTCTCCTTTTTATTACAAACACACACCCACACATGTCTCTATGGGTCTTTGGCTTCAGGTTCTTAGACACAATTACAGCCTGAAGAGTAATTGGTAGCCAAATTCACACTTCAGGTTTCTTAAGAAGGCGTAAATCCTGGTAGAAGTGTGCCTCTGATAAACCCCACATCTAAAAACCAGAGATTGAATTGTAAAGTCCTTGGATTTTAATTTGATAGTGTTATAAAGTAGTGACATTCTAATTTTTCTTTTAAGGAATGGTTTCCATAGACTGCTTTCTTAAGGATTTCATAACTCTTTTTTTTTCCCTAATGCTAAAACTTTTTGAGCTGCTATCATTTAAAAAATAGCCATAATCATTTTATTAAGTATGAGTGTCATCATTTTTCAAAGTAATATTTTCCAAATGTCTTATGAAACAGGTTTGTAATTCCTGCAGAGAAAAGATATTCTGGAGGGGCTCTACAAACCTCAGCAACTGCAAAACATTGCCCTCGTGTGATATTGTCATTCACTGATCTAGCTAAACTGTAAATTGAGTTATAATGTATTTTCCTTCTTGGGTTTATTAGTGCTTTCAATCCATTTGTTTCTATTTCTGAAAACTCATATACACTACCAGTTTCTGTAGCACTGAGTTTTTGCAGATTTAGGGTAATAGTCTTCAAATATATAGGTCCAGTCACTTAAAGGCAATGTTGTTGATTATGTTTTATTTTATTTTTTTAACTGTGAATTTAGTCGGTACCTGGTCCAAGTGGAGCAGTGGCCACAGTGTTAGCAGTATAGTTTTAGAGGAACATTCACAGCCAAATTTTGGTTTGAAAAATTAGCTCAGAATTTGGTTAAAATTATATAGAAGATAGTTTCTTTTTTTTGCACATACAGAATTTGTCAGAAGAGGAAGCATTGGTTTTTGTTGTACTAGTCATTAAAAATGAAGAAGATGGAAATAAGTTTCAGTTTCCTTTTTCTTTCCAGACCATATCTATTAATTGATGCAATCTACAATTTTTTCTACAATTTACTTATTGTAGAAGAAACATACTCAGTGGCTGTATCTCCATAATTTGAGGATATATAGAATATATGGAAATTTCCTCAAAGTTGGAGAAATTAGTGTTTTGTAATTTTCTTGTGGTGATATTGATAGTTGTGCTTCGTGCCGTATCTTACATCATGTTACCGTAATATTTTGAGTCAAAACATCTCATCATTGTAAAGTACAAATACACATGCCTCTAAAAACCTCACAGAATGTCATGAAATAATACCCTGGGACTTTTCTTAGGAGACTCCTAGTTTGCATCTAGGATTCCAGGAGAAGTGAATTTAACATCTGTTGGTTATGAGCAAAAAATGAGCTATGTAAAACTTGATGGATAATAGATTATATTGAAGAGAATGACAAATATGTTCCACATGCTCTGAAAAAGTATTTAATTGACCTCATATATCAATATGCTTGCCATTGTTGGTGATTTCTCACTATCCTAGTGAATAAGTAGGACTGAAAAGTGTACTCCCTGCTTGGATGTGGAGTAAGCCGTACAATTCCAATTGACTTTAGCAAAATATATTGCTCATTCCAGGGGTCCTGCTTCGGGATCATGTCTCCAAAATAACTGCTTCTGCTTTTGCTATTTTTAAGCTGCTCACTGACTCCTCTATAAAGAAATAAAGGAATTAATGTGTGGATTCATCAAGTATAGTTAGAACATTTTGGGTTTTCAATTTTTCGACAGCAATATGGCATGACGTAGGCTTTTTATAGGTTACCTTTCATCTTAGCCAGTCCAAAACGGTGTTCTAGGAAAAAAAGGAGCGAACACTAGCGTTTTAGAATTGCTTTTCTAGATATATAAGTAGAGAGCCTAATTTTCTTTGGTTTTAATTTCATTTTCTGTAAAAATATTGAAAATGAATTTGAAATATTTTATAAAAATTCTAAAATGAAAGTGTTCATTGTAATATATTGTTACCTATTTCAGTATGCATGTATGAGTATTAAAATAGTTTGACAAAGGAATGACAATGTAAGCCTTCCAAAATGTCACTCAAGGTGATATGTAAAGTTAAATGGCTTGAGAAAAATATAATTCATATAAAGGCCATATTCTACATATTACTGTGTAAAATGGACATGGATTTCAATAGAACTTGAGAAGGGCAAATCCTGCTTTCATGCTCAAAATTTAAATCTTCATCAAGTAAAAAAAGCTAAAGATTGAAAATGTTTTTGAGTAGAGAAATTTTTAGATATGGTAATATAGTCTTACTGATATGATAGAAACTTCATATTCTTTGCTCGTGTTTGCTGTTAGTCTTGGATTAGGGCTAGAGCTCTGCAGGTCTTAAAGGCTAAGTTCAGTAATTGAATGTAAGTAACTGTAATATGTTATATAGTGTCCAAATGTGATGATTTAAAAAATGTGATACTACTAAAGGTCTCATGTCTACGCGTCTTTTAAAATTTTATTTGCGCCTTGTACCTTTGGAAAAATAGTAGTGACAAATGAATCCTGATAACAATTCACAGTGACTTTAGCTTTGTTAAACAAAGGAGGCGGGCAACAAACAAACCAGGATATGTTGCTGCTCAAACTATTAGTAGTACAATTTCTTTTTGCCAAATTATTTGTAAGTCTATAAATCTACGTATCTCTCTTGTATTTCAGGCATTCCTCGAGTTATCCAATGTAAATTTAGACTTCCCCTAAAGTTAATTTGCCTCCCATGTCAGCCTTCAAAAACTGCAAGCCACAAAGTGACTATTGATACCAACAAATCTCCGGTCAGTCTTCTTGGTCTCTTCCCAGGTAAGACTTTTGAAATAACATGCCTGCAGTATAAAAAATGCTGAGAATTTAGAATGGAGTCCTTCATCAGCAGATAATGATGGGGTAATTATCAGATCATTGTTGAGTCAGAGTATAAAAATGCCTCAAGGATTTTTCCCTCCTTTGCCTGTTCAAAGGTGAATAGCTTGTATTAACGAGGTAATAAGGCGTTCCTTTTAAGTTTGATTAAAATTATTATAATCATTATTTTGCTGCAGTATTCAGAAATGAAAACATAAAATGTTTCTCTTTAGACTGACTTTTTTTGACTTGGAATGTAAATATTTATTATTCATCTTTATTGCAGGTTTTTGGATATATCTGTCTTCTAAGTATATAAATACTATTTATCTTCATTGTAGGCTTTTGTATATTTACCTTTTTAAAGGTATACTTATGTCTCTGAAAAGTAATCTCATAAGTAGATGCTCTTTTATTCTGCCGCCGGCATCAGCTAGAGTGTGGGTGAATGTTCACCCTGTGCCTCTGGTTGTTTAGAATGGTTTTGTATCTAATGCTTCAATATCACAGTGAACATTTGGGGTAATTGGTGTGACTTTCTTCAAGTGTCAGTTTTTCTTTCTGAGCAGCTTAGCAACTAAAGAGGCTTTGATTGGATAGAACATCCTTAGTAACACAGATTTTTAGTGTGTCATGTCATTAACTTTCTTGATGGGGTAGAGTTGAAGAATAAAATCTGGGAATTTAATCAACCATTTTAAATCCTTCATTAAAAATCAGCACTGGTGGCTATGATGCATCCTCACCTCTGCATTAGTGGATAAGATTTAGGATACAAACAATACTTCCCCCAAGATTCAGAAATTTATGGTAAGTCAACTTTTGTGTTATTACAGTGGTTAAAATTTATTTTTTTATCAATTTGCAGTATTTCAAAAATTTTATTTATTTGTAGCTCTGAAAAATATCCAAAATTTAATATTTTATTATAATTATTCTATTCTTAAGTGTGAATTGAATTTGGATATATTTGTGTGTGTATGTGTATATATATGTCCATATATATGTGTGTGTGTGTGTATATATATATGTTCATATATATATGTGTGTGTATATATATACGTTCATATACGTGTGTGTTATATATGTGTGTGTGTATATATATTGTTAGCAAAATATTTTTTACTTTTTGGGTTCGTTCTTTCTCCCATCTCTTCTCTTCTTTTACCTCCTTATTTTTTAGTCAATTTCTTGTAACAAACTTGGATTATGAAAAGTGCAGACTCACTACCTTTTGTAACATCTTGCACAAACTTATTAGTTTCTTGGGTCTCCTGTACTACCTTAGGAACATAGTTGGAAATTGTACGAATAACAGCGAATTTATTGGTGGCTTTGAAAAATGTTTAAGCACCTGACTTCTGAGGAACAGTTTATCTTTACTGTAGATAAATGGAACCCAGTTAGAGATTGAATAAAAATGAGTGCCTTTGAGCAGAAAGGTAATCTCCATGAGATAGGATTTGGATCATGTGTCTAAAGAAAGCTTAGATGACTTATCCATTTTCCTCCTGGTTTTGGGCTCAATTGTTTTGATGTCATAATGCTTATCAGCATGTATTTGCTTCTTACCCACTTTAGGAATGGGACACAGTAACCATTTAAAAAAAAATTTCTTCTGGGGTCCAATATATATGATATAGAGTGGTTTTTAAAAATAATTCCTGGATTCATATTCATGTTAAGCATACTGAATGGAATCATGTGCTTATTTAAAATACGTATCACTTCACTCTTATAAAAGTAAGACTGAGATAAAATTGCCATTGCAAATCTTCTATTTTTTTAACTGAAAAAAGCAAAATTAATGAGCTTTCTTGAGAAAAAATATATAGAGAAGAAATAAAACAACTTTTACTCAACATGTCTTTCCATTTGTTTATTCCAGTTCTCTTGCTGGGAACAAATATAGGTAGAGTTAAAATAGCTTTAACTTTTCTTATTACAAAAGAAATGTGAGATTTAGAAAATGTGGATAACCAAAAGGAAAAAAGCGAATGTTACTAGTAATTCTACCATCTAGCAATAACTTTTTATGTTTCAGTACAGTTTTCTAATCTTTAAAGAAGTACTTTTTCTAAGCATTTATCCCCAAAAAGAAAAATTTTACCTGCCATACTGTTTTTTTTTTTGAGACATCTTTTAACGTCATTAGATATTTTTGTTACATGATGTTAATGATTGCATAGTATTCTATCATAAATCCATACCATAAAATCATTTGACTGGCATTATGCTTTTAGATATACATGTTGTTTTTAGTTTACTAATACTATAAATTCACCTGTGATGAACATTGTTGTAACAATACTTCTTTAAATTTATTACAGTTTATTTGATGAATATTTAAAAGTGAAATTGCTGGGTCAAAGAAGGAATCAGAATGTTTTTAAAGCTTCTGAAATATAGTGTGAAATTGACTTCCTTAAGGAATACCAGTTAACCCTAACAAGGATGTTTGAATAAAGGTGTCTAATACCCAAATCCTTGCCAACAGAGAATATTATAATTATAAAAACCTTTTAATATGCTTAATAGTTATATAGAAAACATTTATTTACATATATAAATAGCTATCTGGGGTGCTTCTGGCACCCCAGAAAAGTGAATTAAGCAATGAAAACTTTTTTTTTTTTGAGACAGTCTCATTCTGTCATTTAGGTTGGAGTGCAGTGGCACAATCATGGCTTACCGCAGCCTCTACCTCCTGGGCTCAGGTAATCCTTTCACTTACCCTCCACAGTAGCTGAGACTGCAGGCATGTACCATCATGCCTAGCTAATTAAAAAACATTATTTTGTAGAGACAGGGTCAAACTATGTTGCCCAAGCTGGTTTTGAACTCCTAGGCTCAAGTGGTCTTCCCATCTTGGCCTCCTAAAGTGTTGGGATTACCGCACCTGGCCAAGGT
The DNA here is from genome assembly GCF_049354715.1 of Callithrix jacchus. Taxonomy (NCBI): domain Eukaryota; kingdom Metazoa; phylum Chordata; class Mammalia; order Primates; family Cebidae; genus Callithrix; species Callithrix jacchus. Next base: position 2,265,525 of record NC_133512.1, read on the forward strand.
ATTTCTTTATCGCGCATAAAGAGGAACCCGTAAGTGGGCAGCGGAAGCTGTGGCAGTGTTCATGGCTGTTACCAAAGACCCAGCATTTTTTCTTTCTTTGTAATCTGCCGTCTTTAGTGCGTTGACTAGTTCCATGGCAATACGGTATGTGCTTCAGCTTCAGGCATCGTATCTGGTTGCAAGGTAGAAGGAGGGGAAGAAATGGCTGTATAGTAATGGTGTTCACTTTTATCAGAAAAGCGTGTTTTCCAAAGATTCCCTGGGAAACTCAGTAGCCATAATGCTGTCGTGTGGCTTCCTCTAGCAGTAAAAGAGGCTGAGAACTAAACGGGCTGGAGAAAAGGGGGCTAGGAACATAGGTTAAATTACCTGACCATCAATGTATGTCATATCAGTAGTTTTAGATAAAAACTTTGCTTAAATGTAATTAACAGATAAAGTGTCATTTGATAATAGTCTTTTATGTTGCTCAAGTATATTCCTACATTGGCTTGTCATATATTCATATTTTTCTGGTTACATACATAATATTCCATTATTTGAAGGTGTCATGTACAGACAGTTTTATTTTTGTACTTCTCTGTTTCTCTTAGGAGAAATTCTTTGGAGACAAATGCTTGAGTTAATGGATATGAATATTTGAAATCTTTATTCAAATACCAGCTGCCTTCCAGAAAAACTATATCAGGTTATACTCCCAGCATCAAGGTTCATGCCCATGAGAGCAGCTGGATTCATTAAGTCTTTAAAAATTTTTGACATTATTAGCTAAAAAATTACATTTCATTTTTAACCTGCTTTTCTAAATTACTTGTTAGCATAGGTACAATTTTCTTAACGACTTGCATTTCTTCTTTTCATTCTTTCTTTTAAGGTTTATATGTTTAGGTTTTGTGTGTGTGTGTGTGTGTGTGTGTGTGTGTTCGGTGGTTTACTCTGGATCACAGCCACAAGCTGAGTATTTGGTTCTGTGGGTTTGAGGCTAGAATTGACATTGCACAGATAATCTGAAGCATCTCAAAATGAGTAGTTTTGCTTTTAAATGGCTCCAGGTTTGTAGTGATCACAGGAACCTGGAGGTAGCAAAATTAAAAACTTTGTGAGTTTAATTGTTAAGTATTGGCTTTGAGGAATGTGATATTTTACTTGATTTGATACATAAGCTGTAACCAAAAGGGAAATACAAACGTTTGTAAGAATTTACTAAAGAACATGATTTCAGATGTGGATGTTGTAGAAGTATTTGCCTCAATTTGGATGGCAGTTTTGCATATGGAAGGAAGAAAATTTTAAAAGAATTGAGGGAAATAGCATGATAAATATAATTATGTTTATCAAATTAATCATCCAAAAAATGGGGCCTAAATTATCTTTAGCGCCTTTCTCTAATTTCATGGTGAGTTGATTTGGGAGAGGAATATCCCACATCTAGGTAGTAAAATTTCTTAATTACTTTCCTCATAGTTTCAGGTTTTCATGTTATGCTAGGAATGATCTCTATTCTAAGATTATAAAATATTTACTTATTTTTTCTGGTACATTTTAATGCTTCTTTTATTTGCAGACACACCTTCAATGCACATTTTTGTGCCTTTTAAAAAGCCTATTTGAAGTGTAACTTTTGTACAGTAAATTACACATTGAAGTATATAATTTTGAAAAGTTTTGATTTCTGTTTTTATCTGTGCAACCATCTCAACAGTTGAGATGCTGAATATATCCATCACTGCCAAACTTTCCTCTTGCCTACTAGTAATCCCTTAGCCTGCATCCCAAGCAACTGCTGATCTGGTTTCTGTTATAGACATTAACTTGCATTCTCTAGAATTTTATAAAATGGAACTATTATAGTATGTGTTTTTTTTCATTTGTCTTCTTTCACTCCTTTATTTGATATGTGATTTGCAAATAATTTCTCCCAGTCTGAGGCATGTATTTTCATTTTCTTAACAGAATCTTTGGAAAAGCAGTTCTTAATCTTGATAAATGCATTTATCAATTTCTTAATGAATCATAATTTTACTGATATGTCTAAGAAATCTTTCCTAATCCAAGGTCACAAAGTTTCTCTCTCTTTTTTTGGTAGAAGTTTTTTAGTTTTAAACTTTACATTTAAGTGTCTTCTTCATTTTGTACTGATATGTACGTGTGGTGTGAGGTATAGGTGACATTCATGTTGTGCATCTGGGTGTCTAATTGTTACAGCACTATTTCAAAGACTGTCCTTTTCCGCTGAATTTCCCTTTCAACTTTGTTGAAAATCATCTGACCACATTTATGTGGGTGTATTTCTGTTTTCTTAATTTTGTTCCATTGATCTCTTTGTCTCTTGCTATACACCAATAACATTGTGTTTCGATCACTGTAAATTTATAACAAGTCTTGAAGTCAAGTAGTGTAATTTCTCCAACTTTATTCTTCTCAAAGTTGTTTTGGAGATTTAGGTCCTTTGCATTTTCATATGAATCTTAGAATCACCTTGTAAATTAAACTGGCTGTTAGGATTTTGATTGGGATTGGGCTTATATCAATTCCATAAATCAATTTGGAGAGAATTGGTATCTTAGCAATATTGAACATGGTATAAATTTCTCTCTTTAGTCTAGTTTCATAAGATGAAAGTGCATACTGTCATTCATTTATTTACGGCCTATTTTGTTTCTCTCTGTGAGGGTTTGTAGTTTTTCATGTACAGGTTTTACACATCTTTTGTCAGGATATCCCTATTTCATTTATTTTTATGCTATTGTATTTTATTTCCATTTCAAATTGTTCTTTGCTAATACACAGAAATACAATTAGTTTTCCTTTCTTTTGAGATGAGGTCTCAGTCTGTCGTCCAAGCTGGAGTGCAGTCATGTGTTCCTGGCTCTCTGCAACCTCTGCCTCCTGGGTTCAAGCAATTCTCCTGTTTCAGCCTCCCGTGTAGCTGGGACTACAAGCACATGCTACCATGCCTGGCTAATTTTTGTATTTTTAGTAGAGACAATTTCACCATATTGGTTAGGCTAGTCTCGAACTCCTGACCTCAGGTGATCCACTCTCCTTGACCTCCCAAAGTGCTGGGAATACAGGTGTGAGCCGCCATGCTTAGCTATGGTTCGTTTTCTTATATCAATCTTTTATCATGCAATATTGTTAAATCACTTTGGGGCTTTATTAACTTTTTTGTAGATTTAACCAGTCAGGGTTTTCTATATAGATGATCATGTTATGTGCAGATGAAAACAGTTTTACTTCTTCCTTTCCAATCTGGATTGTTTGTTTTTGCTTGCTTTTTGCCTTGGCTAGAACTTCTGGGACAATGTTGAATATAAATGGTAAGAACAGACATTGTCTTTCACTGTTAAGTATGTTTTAGCTATAAGCAGTTTTTAGATGTTTTTTAACAGGGTGAGGAAGTTGCCTTCTATTCCTAGGTTGCTGAGATTTTAAAAACGAGTGGATATTGCATTTTTTTTTCAAGACTGCTTCTACATCAACTGGGACATTCTTATCATTTTCTTCTTTATTTGGTTAAATATGGTAGATTACATTAATTAATTTTTAATGTCAGACCAGCCATACATTCTTGAGGTAAATTATAGATGGTCATGAAGCATTATCTTTTCACTATATCTTTAGATTTAATTTGCCAAACTGTATTTTAGAATTTTTATTTCTAAGTTCATGAGAGAAATTGATCTGTAATTTAGTTTTCTCCATAGTTATGTGACTAATTTTTACTCCATTAACATTTTATGTTTTGATTGTTATGAGTTTTTTATATCTGGATATTTCTACTTTTCTCCAGATTTGGAAGGTTTGCTCTTATTGTTTCTCTTGAAGCTGTTCCATAAATCTTGCAGGCTTTCTTCTTTCCTTTCATTCCACCACCCCACCTCCGTATTCTCTAATAATCTAACTTTGAGTTCACAGATTCTTTCTTCTGCTTGATCAGTTCTACTTTTGATGTCCTTCCTTCCTTCCTTCCTTCCCTCCTTCCTTCCTTCCTTCCTTCCTTCCTTCCTTCCTTCCTTCCTTCCTTCCTGCCTTCCTGCCTTCCTGCCTTCCTGCCTTCCTGCCTTCCTGCCTTCCTGCCTTCCTGCCTTCCTGCCTTCCCTCCCTCTTCTCCCTCCCTCTCTCCCTTCTGTCCATCTTGCTCTGTCATCCAGACTGGAGTACAGTGGTATTATCATGGCTAAGTGTAGCCTTGACATCCTGGGCTCAAGCAATCCTCTGACCTCAGCCTCCCAAGTAGCTGGAACTACAGGTGCATACCACCACACTTGGCTAATTTTCTTATTTTTTGTAGAGACAAGATTTTACTTTGCTGCTTGAACTCCCGGGCTCAAGTGATCTGCATGTCTCGGCCTCCCAAAGTGCTAGGATTACTGGTGTGAGCCACAGTGCTCAGCTGTTTTCATTTCATTCATTGTATTTTTTTCAGCTCCAAAATTTGTTATTCTCCTAAGTTTTTTGAACTGTTTCTCTTTTCTTTTTTCTGGTTTACCAAGCTTTCTGAAAACAATACTTTTGAATTCTTTGTTAACCTGTAGATGTCCATTTCTTTGGGGTCAGCCACTGGGAAATTATTGTGTTCTTTTGGTAGCGATGTGTCTTCTTTGTTTTTCATGTTTCTTGTTGCCATACTTTGATGCCTGCACATTTGGTGGATCAGCCTCCTCTTTCCAACTTCGTGTGCTGATTTTAGTATGGAAAGACTTTCTTTGGGAGGGTCAAGGCTGCTGGCAATATGAGGTGTAGAGGCCCTGGCCCTGGCAAGGGCATAACAATGTAGACTGTGTGCACCTCTATTAGCTAGGGTTGGTGTTGGTAAAGATTGCGGGTATCCTCAGTTTCCAACTCTGTGAGTGTTCTCAGCGATAGTGAGGGCTGTTTGGATCTTTACTTCCAATCTTTTTCTCTTCCACCAGGGAAATCATGGCCAAGGGGATCCCCCTTGGCACTCTTGACTGGCATGTGGGCCAGTTTCCAGTGCATGATGAGTGGCACCTATGGAAATGCCATGGAGTCAAGTCCTGCAGCATGGGCATGTGTAAAGGGACTTTGGCTCTGGGCTTTGGGTAGTAAAGGCACCAGTACCCAGAGAAGAGGAACCCCCATTGCTCTGTTGGTGATGATATGTGAGGCATTAGTGTTTATGAAACAGCTGGGGCGCCCAAGATGGGAGCATGGATTTTGTTACTCTGACTCTAGGGTACAGGATGGGGCCTTGTCGTCTATGGCAGATGATGTAATGACTGAACCACAGGAACACGCAGAGAGACCTTAGCTCTAGGACCTCGGGTGTGAGCTGGCTCACTATGGTGGGAGCTCTGGTATGTGAGACGTGGTTGGGCCTAGTGCAGCCACAGAGCCAGTGTCTGAAGTATGCACATTCCTGAAGTGACTGGCCTGGGGGTTAGGGGAATGTGCAAGGTCTGGAGAGGTGGTAGTTTTGGTCCTGGGGTGGTACAACAGCAACTACTTCTTGAGCAAGGGAATGTAGGGCCCTGCCTTCCTCTCTCGGGTTCCCTGGTAAAAATGGCTGTTGGTTACCTCAGTGGCAAAAGATGCTGGTGTTTTCTCTGGAGCTGGGAACCATGCAAGTTCCCACTCCATGGCTGTCACCAACCCCCCGTTGCCTCTATTCTTTGTCACCAGCCATTTGTAGGCATCTTAGGTATGCTGATACAACCAGCAACATTTGCTCTGCATTGCTGGAGCTTAATGGGCCCTTGAGCTCTCACAGGGCTATTCTGGTTTTTAAATAGCTGTCTTTCTCTCACTCTATTTTTTGCCAGGGATAAAGACTGGTGTCCCCTACTTTACCATCTTGGTGACGTCTTTTACCACTACGATGATGTTTAATATTTCTTTTGTCTGTCAAGTTGTTTGTAAATTGGTAAATTGGGTCTGGAGCTAGCAGAGTCAAGGTCAATTATTTTGACCAGAGTTCTTCATGCGTGGTAGTATAGACGTTCAGCAGAGGGTACATAATATTTGTCTTTTTTTGTGTGTGATGGTAACAGCTGTTGGTATTCAATGCTGAGATCCATTAGTTCACTATAGGCTGAAAAATAGATATTGGATTGCTTTCATACTTTCTTCATTTTTTAGCTGGAATATTTCTATACAGACAACCTTTCCTTTAACTAATAGTGGTTACATGGTACAGTATGAGTACGGTCTTCAGGATAAATGCTGGGTTCTTTCCCTTTATTACTATTTTAAAAAATATTTTAAATAAATAGAGTTTAAAATGAATAATGTCAAATCTCTAATATTCTTCAATAGTGACTATTTGTTGTTACTTTGTTTTTAAGTCTCTGTATGAACTCCTGCCTTTAAACATATTTGATGTGTTTTACTCCATTGCCATTATTATTTTCTTTTATACCCAAATATTTTTATCTCTGGCCGGTAGTAGTCTCTTTAAGCTGTCTTTGAAGTCCTTTTTATAAAACCCTACTGGTTCGCTGATAGCTTCCTTGCTATCTGGTGTGAAAAGATATTCTAGGTTCATCTTGTGCATATTCTGCCTCATATTTGGAATCAACCATTATAAGAAATGAAATTAAATGGTTCCTGAGTTTTATTGTAAGGCAGAAGTTTCGTTAATTGGAAGCTACTATGGAAATCAAAGTTAATGTATTATATTTCACACATGGAGTTTATACATGACTAGTGACATAAACAACACCCCTCATCAACTAAGATTTCCATTTCAAATGTGTTAATTCTGCCTTCTGCTTAGGTAAAGTGATTTCTCTCTTTCTCTACAGGCTTTGCCAGTCAGTCAGATGACGATCAGGTGAATGTAATGGGTTTCCACTTCTTAGGAGGTTCCCAAGTTACTCTTCTTGCTTCCAAAACTTCTCGTAAGTAAAACCATGTTCTCACTGCTTTGTAAACTTTTTTTCTCCCACGTCACAGAGCATCCTCACATCAGTGATTCCTGCAAAGCACTATATTCAGGTAGATTTCAGTAAATAAAAGCCATGTTAAGTATATAGGATGTAAAAGCTGTGAAGTTAGGATTGTGTTTTATTAGAGAACACTGATGTTGCCATGATTACCTTACCGTGATCTAAATTTCACCAAAAATCAGACAGGCAACTGATATATTCACTTTATCTGAGTGTATGTAATTTTGGTCTGGGAACTAAGGAGAGTCTGCGAGAGGAATTTAAAGAAATGAAAAATATTTTTAGGCCTGGCGTGGTGGCTCAAGCCTGTAATCCCAGCACTTTGGGAGGCCGAGGCGGGTGGATCACGAGGTCAAGAGATCGAGACCATCCTGGTCAACATGGTGAAACCCCGTCTCTACTAAAAATACAAAAAATTAGCTGGGCATGGTGGCACGTGCCTATAATCCCAGCTACTCAGGAGGTTGAGGCAGGAGAATTGCCTGAACCCGGGAGGCGGAGGTTGCAGTGAGCCGAGATCGCGCCTGGGTAACAAGAGCGAAACTCCAGCCTGGGTAACAAGAGCGAAACTCCGTCTCAAAAAAAAAAAAAAAAGGAAAATATTTTTGAGATAGGTATATAGTGAACTAGGTTTGGAAACTCCTAAAATCTGGAATTTTTTTTGCATATATTCTTATTTATTCCTTTTAGACATTGGCAAAGATGACAGTGAAAGTAGATAACTTTTGTAATTTCAATAGGCAGAAAGGTAGTAACTATATAGTCAGGTTTGAATTTAAATCTGCTTTATTGATTTGGTTGTTTTATGTATGTGAGAATAATTGTTGAAACTAGTCAATGTAGAACTGGTTCTTGACGTTACGGTATACTGAAGCTACTGAACTTACTGAGTTATGCACATCTGCATGGAAATAAAGGAAGATATTGAGAAAGGAAGTGCTGAACAAATTTGTATTGAGGGGAAGACGTACACACACACACACACACACACACACACATCATCTGGCTCAGGGTGTCACAGTTTTAAGCCGTAGTTTTCCTGTGAGCTTGCACTTTCTACCCATGCACTTGCAGTTGTAGTCGGTTATTACTTTTATCATACTAAGACCATCTGTTTCAGAAAAAGAAAGGTATTAACAGGAGGAACAGACATTCCGTTTAGAAACTCTAACAATGTTTTTATGGCGAAAATAATAGTTTCTGGAATATGTCAGTTGGTGACTGGTAAAATAGACTTGAATACTACTGAAGACGATAGTAGGTCACAGAAATACAAAACAACTCTGAGAAGAAAGAGAAGATTCTTTATTTTCATTTTTTTTGATTGGTCACGATTGCAGTATTCTTTACATTGGCACCATTTAAAAGAAAACGACAAATCATTTTATTTTAATAAGAAGACTTAACCTGAAGTCTACTTACTTAACAAAATGTCAAATGTGTAGTGCAGTATTGCTGACTGTAAGTACATAGCACCATTTTGCTCTGATTGGCTTTACTGTCCATTTGGATGGTAGACCCATTTGGTGCATTTACTGTCCATTTGGATGGTGGACCCATTTGGTGCATTTACTGTCCATTTGGATGGTGGACCCATTTGGTGCATTTACTGTCCATTTGGATGGTGGACCCATTTGGTGCATTTACTGTCCATTTGGATGGTAGACCCATTTGGTGCATTTTTTTTTTTTTAATTTTTTATTGGATTTTAGGTTTTGGGGTACATGAGCAGAGCATGCAAGACAGTTGCGTAGGTACACACATGGCAGTGTGCTTTGCTTTTCTTCTCCCCTTTACCCACATTTGGCATTTCTCCCCAGGCTATCCCTCCCCACCTCCCCCTCCCACTGGCCCTCCCCTTTTCCCCCCAATAGACCCCAGTGTTTAGTACTCCCCTTTCTGTGTCCATGTGTTCTCATTTTTCATCACCCACCTATGAGTGAGAATATGTGGTGTTTCATTTTCTGTTCTTGTGTCAGTTTGCTGAGGATGATGTTTTCCAGATTCATCCATGTCCCTACAAACGACACAAACTCATTTACTGTCCATTTGGATGGTGGACCCATTTGGTGCATTTACTGTCCCTTTGGATGGTGGACCCATTTGGTGCATTTACTGTCCATTTGGACGGTGGACCCATTTGGTGCATTTACTGTCCCTTTGGATGGTGGACCCATTTGGTGCATTTACTGTCCCTTTGGATGGTGGACCCATTTGGTGCATTTACTGTCCATTTGGACGGTGGACCCATTTGGTGCATTTACTGTCCATTTGGACGGTGGACCCATTTGGTGCATTTACTGTCCATTTGGATGGTGGACCCATTTGGTGCATTTACTGTCCATTTGGATGGTGGACCCATTTGATGCATTTACTGTCCATTTGGATGGTGGACCCATTTGGTGCATTTACTGTCCATTTGGACGGTGGACCCATTTGGTGCATTTCTCTCAGTTTAACCATTCTCCTTAGTTAAACTAAAAATGCTGTGCTATTATTTCTTTGGGAAATCGTGCCCATTTGTTTGACTGCAGTTGATGGTGCTGTGTAATGAACCTGCAATGGAGACGATTTAAAAAGGCAAAAATTTGATTGTACAAATGAAGATATTTACATCCTAATGTATTTTATTTATAACTTTTAATAAAAGTAGCAAGTAGAACACTGATACTGCCCATGATTACCTTACTGCTATCTAAATTTTACCAAAATGAAGTATATAGCTGATTTATTCTCTTTATCTGAATGCATGGCAATTCTCTGACTTAACCATAGTGTTAGGTTCCAAATAATGGAATAGGACAGGACCTTTTAAACCAGGAGCCAAATGCACTGTATAAATTGATACCTGAATAATAGTCATGATGACTCTTGATGGTTTTTGGCTTCAGTGACACACAGAATCCTGCCTAGGAGATGCCTTTGATGATGGAGAGCGATAGATATAATGAGAGTGTGCTTTTCTGGGGTTGAGGCAGATGTTAGCGCTCCTATTGCTTTATCAGAGTATTCATTCCTAGGAAAGGAATGAAGTAATTTGTATCCAACCTGTGTTTGACATTTTTCATTTTTTGAAAGATACCTAGTATTAATTTATAGTCCAGCAATCTGATTTACAAAAAATCTTACAACTGGAAAGAACCTAGTATTTCTTCCATAGTAAACAGCCAAATGATTCATAAGCCAAGTAGAATTGTCCTGAGCTCTTGTATAGTATTTGCTGTGGGTTCCACATATTCATCTCTTTAAAACTTGTTTGGAAATCAACCAAGGCTTCATGTGTGCTGTATGGCAATTTTAGTTCATTTTTCTGATTCAGTATAGACCAGTCAAAGCAGACAAGAGAAAAGTCAAGTATAGCTCATTGTCTCAGATACCAAACCACATTCCCTGGGGATCTGAGTAGGATTTCATTTTTAGAAAGCAGAATAGTAGCTGCGGGCAGTGGCTTGCACCTGTAATCCCAACACTTTGGGAGGCCACGGTGGGAGGATAACTTGAGCCTAGGAGATTGAGACCAGTCTGGCCAACATAGTGAGGCCAAGTCTCTACTTAAAAAAAAAAAATTAGCTGTGTATGATGGCACATGTCTGTAGTCCAGTTACTCTGAAGGTGAGGTGGGAGGATCACTTGAACCCAGGAGGTTGAGGCTACAGTGAGCTGAGATTGCATGTACTGCACTCCAGCCTGTGCGACAGAGTGAGACCCTGTTAAAAAAAAAAAAAAAAAGGAAAGTCATGCTTCAATTTGGGAAAAATATGCCAGCAACATTTCCGAAAACTTTTATCACAGTCCTAAATTGAAAATAACAGGGCAGGCAGTTCTAATTTTGTAAGATAAATGCTTTTATAACTAATGTTGCAAAATATTTCTACATGGATGTCTGTAATTTCGAGTGATTCAGTGTAATGAGATTTCAGAAGAAATATGCTGTTACCTACATATGTATATATTCTTATGCTGCTTTCCTAAGATCCAGATCCACACAGTGACTCATTACTGTATACATCAAACACTGCTACCTCCCTCCCCAGTCTCTCCTGCCCCTTTCTGCTTCTATACCTTTCTTGGTCTTGCCTATCTCTATATCTGTTTTTATCTTTATTCTCTATTTGTACATTGTCTTGTTCTACTTGCTTCTTAAATAATTTAGAAGAGTTTAAAAATATCTAAAATATGAAAAGAAAATGTAAGTATTTCAAGAACCAGAAAGAGAAAATCAGGATAGGAAACTAATAAAGGTAGAAATAAGATTAATACTCAGAAATGCATACTGTATGATGAAAAAGGTGCTAGCCATCTAAAATAACATGAAATCATTTAGTTTCCATTTTCAGAATGTTCAATCTTTTGTTGAGGAGATGCACACCCTTTACTGATGCTGAGTCAAAGATGAAGGTTCCCTTACGAATATTCAAAAAGACAATTCCTTCTATAATATCTCTATAGTTTATATTTGATAATTATAAAGAGGATGCTTATGTAATTATTTGTAACAAAGTTCACAGAACTTTAGAAAATAATGATAAAACTCTATTTAGTAAATATAGTTCTATCGGGCCCAAATCAGTGCAGTCTGAGCTGCAGCCTGATCCACGGATACATTTTGGGTATCTAATTTTGCAAGTTTTCGTTATCTAGTGTTTTCAGTAAGGATTGAGCAGCCAATTTCAGTAACTCAGAATTGAGAAGCAGGATGAAAGAGCTATGGATTTGGTTTTTAAATAAGCAATATTAGAACACATTTGATTATTAATTGATTGAGTTCAGCGGGAGAGGTTGATTATGAGGAAAGAGAATAGGATCATGAAGCGATGAATTCCTTGAGGAAGAGAGAGGCGATGGGATGCAGAAGCTCGCGGGAGGGGTTGAGGAACAGGCCCTTGTAACTTCTCTGTAACAGGGGGAATCGTGTGTATGTCTAGGGAGACTTTGTAGATTTGTTAGTGGAGAGATAAAGGAGCTTTGATGATCTATAAATCTGAAAAAAAGTATGAAAATAAGAAAGCAAACTCATGAGGGAAACAGGTATTGTAGAATTCCCATCTAGAGTTTGAGATCCTTAATTTTGAACCAAAATCAGCCATCCTTATTAGGTGTTTTTCCTGGAAGTAATTTGTTAATCAGCATCTAAGCAACTAAAAGCAGTGTTCAGATTTTAAAACAGAGAATTACAGATAACATGTTTCTATGAGACTGATTACCATAATGGACTACCAAATCTGATATGGTAAGGAAGTAAGTGAAGATTAGCGAAAACTGATACATGGTGAAAAATTAATGGATTCACCTGATCAAATTTCTCGGAAGTTTGAAGAAGTAAAGTAGTAGGAGTTATAGAGCAAGTGAACTAGGTGTAAAATAAGAATGGTAGTGGTCAGAGAGTGAGTCAGATGTTGAGAATAAGCGTTCAGAGGGATTGCAGATTCTGATGATGACAAGCTCATCATTGGGGTGGTGGATTGCTAATGTGGACAGAAGACCAATGGGGGACAAGGATTTAGAGGAAACGAGGTATGGATATTGTGGATATTGAGTTGTGGGTATTGGAAAGGCCTATTTGTATTGAGGTACATTCCTTGTATACCTAATTTATAGAATTTTTTTTTTCTATCATGAAAGGATCTTGAATTTGTCAGATGCTTTTTCTGTATCTATTGAAATGATCATACGGTTCTTGCCCTTCATTCTGTTAGTATTATGTATCATGCTTATTGATTTGCTTATGTTTAACCATCCTTGCCTCTCTGGAATCAATCCCACTTGATCACGGTGAACGATCTTTTTAATGTGCTGTGTTGAATTTGGCTTGCTGGTATTTTGTTGAGAATTTTTGCATCTTTGTTCATCAGGGATATTGGCCTGTAGTTTCCTTCTTTTGTTATATGTCCTCGTCTGATTTTGTTATCAGGATAATGCTGGCCTCATAGAATGAATTTAAAAGTTTTCCATTCTTTCATATTTTAGAATAGTCTGAGTAGAATTGTTATTAGTTGTTTAAATGTTTGATGGAATTCAGCAGTGAAGCTATCAAGTCCTGGGCTTTTCTTTGGTAGGAGACTTTGTAGAACTGATTCAGTGTTCTTACTCGTTATTTGTCTGTTCTGTCTCTTTCTAGTGCAATCTTGGTAGGTTGTATGTATCCAAAATTTGCCATTTTTTCTAAGTTATCCAGTTTGCTGCCTATAATTGTTCATAACCTTTTAATGATTCTTCGTATTTCATTGGTATCAGATGTAATTTCTAGTTTCTCTTGAGTCTCCCTTCTATTTTTTTTTTTAGTCTAAAGGTTTGTTCAATTTTGTTTATCTTTTCAAAAAACCAGCTCTTTGTTTGTTGATCTTTTGTATTGTTTTGATGCTTACCACAATGGATGAGAAAGCACACACATACTCTCTGACATGTCATTGTTAAACTTTAGAGCACTAAGGAGCATATTTTCAAAGATTAGAAAGAAAAAACCAAGTTACTCCTGGGATATGAATCAAGATGTCATTTAGCTTTTCATCAAAATAATTGGATGATAGAAGACAATGCAGAAGTTTTCTCCGAGATTCAAGGGAGTTTTCAACTTCGAATGCTGCGTCTTGCTAAGTTGGTAATCTGCGAAGAATGCTGAACAGACACGTACTGTCAGTGTCACAAAGTAGGCTTAACCAATTGCAGATACAGGTCAAGCATCCCAAATCTGATAATTCAAGATCCAAAGTGCTTAATCCAAAGGGCTCAAAAAGTTTGGAAGTTTGGGGCATTTTAGATTTTGAATTTTTGGATTTGGAATGCCGAACTGCTGTAAGTATATAGTATAGAAATATCCCCAAATCTGAAAAAAGTCTGAAATCCAAAACATTTCTGGTCCTAAGCATTTTGGATAAAGCATACCTAATTTGTAGCAAATGGTATAGCCTCAGGTAGGTGTTCGAAAAATGGAAAAGATAACAAATATATCCAACGTTTCAATATCCTGAAAGATTTTTAACATGCTCGGAAGAGTGATTGAATTCAATAAGGTCAAGTTAAAAGTCCTTTCTTTGTCTACTATTTTGCTTTCAGGTATAATAGAAGGATTATAGTCACATATGTGAGAAATGGTTGTGTCTTGAAATAGGATTTCTTTTTGCATCTTCCAAAAGAAAGCATATGTGATCTTGAACTGTATTATACAAAATATCTTGAGAAAAAGGAAGTGGGAGTATTATTTTACTTCATCTTGGTAGACAATACATTTATTCTTTTTTCATTCAGCAGACATGTTAGGTATAAACTCTGTGTGGCTCTTGTGGAGCTCCTAGATTAATGGGAGAGACAAACAGGTAAAGAGAACCAATAATGGAATGCTTGATGTGCTTATAGAAGCATGTTATTTAGTGCTGCTGTATCCCAAAGGATTGAGACTCCATATGAATTTTAGAGGGTCTTGAGGAATGAGTGGGACATTAGCAGATGGAGGTCATTCTAGGAAGAGGGGAAAGTGTGTCCTGATGCTTGATAAAGCATGAGGTTCCAAAGGGTGAGTGGATTTTCTTGTGTGCTGAGAGTGTGTGTAGTAGGGGTCTGTGACAGTCCTTCGATGAAGTCAGGAAACTTAGGGACAAGTAAAATGACCAAATCCGAAGTCTGCTGATGCCCACCTCGTGCCTTTGTGAATAGTTCAACTTATACAGCGATTCATCAGTAGAGCATTACTGTTAATCTTTATTTTAGAATTTCTTAGCAATATTATTAAGTGACAATGAAAATATTATATAAATGTAGCTTAGAAAAAGCCTGTTGAAAAGTAAGTGTTCGAAACCATTCTTAGTTTCTAGTAAGGGATTGAAGAGGTTGTATATTTAAAATGTTAAATCTACTGAGATAGTTTATGTTATTTCCTCAGCATTTTGGTTTAAAAAGCATTCATCTGCTTTTTCCATCTCACATTATAAATTTCCAAATAGCATGAATTGTATAGTTCACTGTTTATGATATGAATAAAAACATTGTATTTATGAACTTCAGATGTTCTGACACATAAAGATTGATGTGATGCATCTTTGTACCTTCCTTAATTAAATGTATTCTTTTCTCCATTTGTAATAGAGTGGAATGGCAATTGTCTAGGCTACGATCATCTAAATTTATTTTATTTGGAAACTGAAGTGCTTATTTCCACTGAGCTCCTATTGCAAGATACAAAAGAAAAGAGATAAACAAATTGAGTGTTCATTTTGGTTACTAATTTTTAAGGGCATAATTTAAAATACAGGTTCTTTCATATGTTATAAATAGGAAAATGCATTTCCCCATCGATGAAATATATACTCTGGAAAATCTCCAGGGGCTATAATATTAACCATCTTGGAGTACTAACACTGAGAAAAACGTTTAGTAATCAAAATAATACTCTATAAATCTTGGACTCATTAATTCTTTGGATTTTTGGTAATCTGAAAAAACATAAAAAATGTTGTTGTGTTTATAAATTCCAGGACTAATTGCAATTTTTTTTTCTTTTCTTTGGAGACAGACCTTCACTCTATCACCCAGGCTGGAGTGAAAGTGTCACAATCTCGGCTCAGTGCAACCTCTGCCTCTCAGTTCAAGTGATTATTGTGCCTTGGCCTCCCGAGTAGCTGGGCAGGTGTGCACCTCCACGCCCACTTCATTTTTTGAATTTAGTAGAGAGGCTCCACTGCATTGCCGAGGCTGGTCTTGAACTCCTGGGCTCAGGCGATCTGCCTTCCTTGGACTCTGAAAGTGCTGGGGTTACAGGTGTGAGCCACTGCACCTGGCCTAACTGTAAATTTTTTATTCCAGAAAAATTGTTTTTTTTATTTTTCTTCTGTATATGTTGATGAAAAAATAAAAAAAACAGAAACTAATAATTAAAATTATAGTATAGTAAATATCCCACCTGTTTAAATGTTTACTATGATTTTTATATTAAAAAACTTTGAGGTTCAGGGGTACATGTGTAGGTTTGTTATATAAGTAAACTTGTGTCATGGGAGTGTGCTGTACAGATTAGTTTTCTCACCCAGGTACTAAGCATAGTACCTGATAATTACTTTTTTCCTGATCCTCTCCTTCCTCCCACCCTCCACCCTGAGGCAGGCCCCAGTGCCCTTGTTTCTCTTTGTGTCCATGTGTTCTCATCATTTAGCTCCTACCTATAAGTGAGAACACGCAGTATTTGTTCGTCGTTGTTGTTGTTGTTCCTACATTAGTTTGCTGGGAATAACGGCCACCAGCTTCATCCATGTTCCTGCGAAGGGCATGATCTTGTTCTTTATTATGGCTGCATAGTATTCCATGCTGTATACCTACCACGTTTCCATTATCCCATCTATTGTCAGTGGACAGTTAGGTTGATTCGTTGTCTCTGCTATTGTGAATAGGGCTGCAGTGAACACGTGTGCATGTGTCTTTATGGCAAAACGATTTATATTCCTTTTGGTACATATCAAGTAATGGGACTGCTGGGTCAAATGACAGTCATGTTTTTAGTTTCCGGAGGAATTGCCACACTGCTTTCCACAAGGGTCAAACGAATTTATACTCCCACCCGCAGTGCAGAAGCATTCTTTCTTCCTTGCAATCCTGCTAGCCTCTGTCATTTTTTGAAATATTAGCACTTTGGTGTTACGTGGTATCTTATTTTGGCTTCTCTAATGATCGGCGATATTGAGCATTGTTTTATGTGCTTGTCGGCTATATGTATGTAGTCTTTTGAAAAGTGTTCATATTCTTCATTCACTTTTTAATGGGGTTGCTTTTTTTTTCCTTGTAAGTTTGTTTTAAGTTCCTTATAGATTCTGGATATTAGACCTTTTCCCAGGGCATAGTTTACAAATGTTTTCCCTCATCCTGTAGGGTGTTTGTATACTCTGTTGATAGTTTCTTTTGCTGTGCAGAAGCTCTTTAGTTTAATTAGATCCCATTTGTCAATATTTGCTTTTGTTGCAGTTGCTTTTGGTGTCTTTGTCATGAAATCTTTACCAATTTCTATGCCCAGAGAGATATTTCCTAGGTTGTCTTCCAGGGTTTTTATAGATCTTGGTTTTACATTGAAGTCTTCAACCCATCTTGAGTTGATTTTTGTATATGGTGTAAGGAAGGGGTCCAGTTTCAGTCTTTCACATATTGTTAGCCAGTTATTCCAGCACCATTTATTGAATAGGAAACGTTCCTTTATTGTGTGTTTTTGTCAGCTTTGCTGAAGATTAGATGGTTGAAAGTGTGCAGCATTAATTCTGTGCTCTCTCTTCTGTTCTGTTGGTCTATGTGTCTGTTTTTGTACCAGTACCATGCTGTTTTGGTTACTGTAGCCCTGTAGTATAGTTTGAAGTAGGGCAATGTGATGCTTCCAATTTTGTTCATTTTGCCTAGGATTACCTTGGCTATTTGTTATCTATTTTTTTGTTCTATATGGAGTTTAAAATATTTTTTTCTAGCTCTGTGAAGAATGTCATTGATTGTTTGATAGGAATAGTGTTGAATCTGTAAACTGCTTTGGGTAGTATGGCCATTTTGATGATATTGATTCTTCTTGTCCATAAGAATGGAATGTTTTTCCATTTCTTTGTGTCATCTTTGATTTATCTGAACAGTGTTCTGTCATTCTTACTGTGGATATCTTTCACCTCCCTTGTTAAATGTATTTCTAGGTATTTTATTCTTTTTGTGGTAATTGTGAATTGGATTGTGTTCCTGATTCAGCTCTTGGCTTGGATGGTATTGGTATGTAGGAATGGTAGTGATTTTTGTACGTTGATTTTATATCCTGAGACTTTGCTAAAAGTTGTTTATCAGCTTCAGGAGTTTTTGAGCCCAGACTATAGAGTTTTCTAGATGTAGAATCATGTTGCCTGCCAACAGGATAGTTTGACTTCCTGTCTTTCTGTTTGGACTATTTGGATGCCATTTCATTTCATTTCATTTCTACTTTTCCTTTCCCTTTTCTTTTCCTTTCCTTTCTTTTCTTTTCTTGCCCTCTCCTCCCCTCTCCCTCCCTCCCCCTCTCCTCCCCTCTCCTCCCCTCTCCTCCCCTCTTCTCCCCTCTCCTCCCCTCCCCTTCCCTCCCCTCCCTTCCTTTCTCCTCTCCTCTCCCCTCTTCCCTCTCCCCTCTCTCCTCTTTTTTTTGCTTGACTGCTCTGACCAGGACTTTCCATACTATGTTGAATAGGAGTGGTAAGAGGGGGAATCCTTGTCTTGTGTCAGTTTTCAAATGGAATGCTTTTAGAAAACTTTAGGTCAATATCCTTGATGAAGACAGATGCAAAAATCCTCAAAATATACTAGCACACCAAAACACTAACCCACCATGATCAAGTAGGCTTTATCCCTGGGATGCAAGGTTAGTTCAACATATACAAATCAATAAATGTGATTGATTTTGTGAATGCTTCCAGTTTTTGCCCGTGCAGTATGGTGCTGGCTATAGGTTTGTCATAAGGGTCTTTTACTAATTTGAAGTATGTTTCTTCAATGCCTAGTTTATTGAGGATTTTTAACATGAAGGATGTTGAATTTTATTGAAAGCCTTTGCTTAATCTGCTGAAATGATCATGTGGCTTTTGTCTTTAGCCCTCTGTTATGTGATCAATCACATTTATTGATTTATATGTGTTGAATTAACCTTGCATCCCAGGGATAAAGCCTACTTGATTGTGGTGGATCAGTGTTTTGGTGTGCTCGTATTTCTGAGGATTTTTGCATTTGTCTTCATCAAAGATGTTTGCCTGAAGTTTTCTTTTTTGTTATGCATATGTCAGGTTTTGCTATCAGGATAATGCTGGCTTCATAGAATGAGTTGGGAAGGATTCCTTCCTTCTCAATTTTTTGGAATAGTTTCGGCAGGAATGGTATCAGGTTTTCTCTATACATCTGGTAGAATTCAGTTGTGAATCTTTCTGCTCCTGGGCTCTTTTTGGTTGGTAAGTTTTTTTATTACTGATTCAATTTTAGAACTTGTTACTGGGAGGATGTTTGTGCCTAGGAATTTATCCATTTCATCTGGATTTTCTAGTTTTTGTGCACATAGGTGTTCATAGTAGTTGATAGTTTTTTTTGTGAATGTGTGTTTTTTAAATTTCTGTGAGGTCAGTGGTAACATCCCCTTTATCATTTCTAATTGTGTTTATTTGGATCTTTTTTCTTCTTTATTAGTCTAGCTCTAGTGGTCTATCTTACCAGTTTTTCCAAGAACTAGCTCTTGGTTTTGATCTTTTGGGGTGTGTGTGTGTGTGTGTGTGTGTGTGTGTGTTTATGTGTGTGTGTGTGTGTGTGTGTGTGTGTGTGTGTCTCAATTTCCTTCAATTCCATTCTTATTTTGGTTATTTGTTGTCTTCTGTTAGCTTTGGGATTGGTTTGCTCTTCTTTAACTCTTTTAGTTGTGATGTTAGGTTGTTAATTTAAGATCTTTCTAAGTGTGTTTATTGCTATAAATTTTTCTCTTAACAAACAGCCTTAGCTGTGACCCATAGATTCTAGTATGTTGTGTCTTTTCTCATTAGTTTTAAAAAACTTCTTCATTTCTGACCTGATTTCATTACTTGCCCAAGTAATTCAGGAGCAGATTCTTTAATTTCCATGGAATTGGATGGTTTTAAGTGATTTCCTTAATCTTGATTTCTGTTTGTATTGCACTGTGGTCTGAGAGTGTGATTGGTATGATTTTTTTTTAATTTCCTGAGGATTGTTTTATGTCCAATCGTGTGGTTGATTTTAGAGTATGTGCCATGTGCCAATGAGTAGAATGTATCTTGTGTTGTTTTGGGGTGGAGAGTTTTTTAGATGTCATTAGGTCCATTTGGTCATGTGTTGAGTTTAGGTTCTGAATATCTTTGTTAATTTCCTGTCTCGATGATCTGCCTTATACTGTCAGCGGGGTGGTGAAGTCTCCAGTTGTTAATTTGTGGGAGTCTAAGCCTCTTTGCAGGTGTCTAAGAACTTGCTTTATGAATCTGGGTGCCCCTGTGTTGTGTGGCTGTATATTTAGGGTAGTTATATCTTTGTCTTGGCTTGAACGCTTACCGTTATGTAATGTCCATCTTTGTATTTTTTGATCTTTGTTGGTTTAAAGTCTGTTTTTGTCTGAAGTTAGGATTGCAACCACTGCTTTCTTCTGATTTCTATTTGGCACGTTTTTCTCCATTTCTTTGTTTAGAGCCTCTGGGGGGCATTGTTGTGTGCAAGATGAGTCACTTGACGACATCATACCAGTCAGTCATACCACTCTGTGTCTTTCAATTGCCTTATTTAGCCTATTCACATTCAAGGTTACTATTGATATGTGTGGATTTGGTCCTGTCATTGTGTTGTTAGCTGGTATTTTTTTTTTTTTTTTTTTTGAGACGGAGTTTCGCTCTTGTTACCCAGGCTGGAGTGCAATGGCGCGATCTCGGCTCACCAAAACCTCCGCCTCCTGGGTTCAGGCAATTCTCCTGCCTCAGCCTCCCGAGTAGCTGGGATTACAGGCACGCGCCATCGTGCCCATATTTTCTGGTTATTATGCAGACTTGTTTGTGTGGTTGCTTTATAGTGTCAGTGGTCTGTCTGTGTACATTTTTTTTTTTTAATTGGTTGTAACAGTCTTTCCATATTTAGCATCCCTTTTAGGAGCTCTTGTAAGGCAGATGTAGTGGTTACAAGTTCCCTTATTATTTGCTTGTCTAAAAAGGATCTTATTCTCCTTCAATTATAAAGCTTGATTTGGCTGCATATGAAATTCTTGGTTAGATTCTTTTTTAAATGACTGTTTAATATAGGCCCCCAATCTGTTCTGGCTTGGAGGGTTTCTGCTGAAAGGTTCGCTAAAGCCTGATGAGGTCCTTTTTTTTTAGGTGACCTGCCCTTTTTCTCTAGCTGCTTTTAACATTTTTTAATTTAACTTTGACTTTGGAGAATCTGATGATATGTGTCTTGGGGTTGGTCTTTTTGTGTAGTATTTCACAGAGGTTTTCTGCATTTCCTGAATTTGAATGTTGGCCTGTCCAGCAAGGTTGGAGAAGTTCCATGGATAATATCCTGAAATACGTTTTTTAAGTTGCTTGCTTTCTCTGCATCTCTTTCAGGAGCACCAGTGATTCCTAGATTTGGCCTGTTTACATAATCCCAAATTTCTTAGAGGTTTTTTTGATTTCTTTTCATTCTTTTTTCTTGAGTTTTGTCTGACTGTCTTATTTCAAAGAGTCTGTCTTCAAGCTCTGAGACCCCTTATTTTAGACTGGTCTGTTTTGCTAATACTTGTAACTACATTATAAAATTCTTGTGTTATGTTTTTCAGCTAAATCATGTCAGTTAGGTTCTTTTTTATATTGGGTGTTTTGTCTGTTGGCTCTTGTGCTGTTTTATTGCTGTTCTTAGATTCCTTGGATTGGGTTTTGACATTCTCCCAAGTCTCAAAGGTGTTACTTCTGTCTGTATTCTGAATTCTATTTCTGTCATTTCAGCTCTCTCAGCCCAGATAGGATTCCTTGCTGTAGAATTAGTATGATCCTTTGGAGGAAAGGACGTAACTCTGGCCATTTTAGTTGGTGGAATTTTTGCACTGGTTCTTTCTCATCTCTGTAAAGTGGATGTTCATTTTTACATTTTTACCATTTGGTGACATTAACGTATTATACTTGGTCACAGTAGCATACCTATTTTGTATCTAAAATGTTGCCTGTATTTGACTTTTTCTTTAGACTTTTTGCTTTTGCACATTTTTCAGTCTGCATTTTTCATATCACATAGTTTTAATATTTTCAGCCAACATTTTTGAGCATCTAATTTTTGTTTGATCTAATTATAATGTAAAGATAAATTTGATCTCTGAAACAACCTGTGAAGTATGCTTTATTTTCTTCTTTATGTTGATGGAGAAATTGAAGATTGGATAATTTATTTTTATTAAAGTTACAGGTTTAAAATTGTATTAGATGTGTAAGGTTCTTTGTCTTAGTAGGAGGCCTGAGGAACTAGGACTCCCCTTCCTCACAGGGTTACTTTGATTCCCCCACTCGGCATCACAATCTGTAACTTGGTGCATGGTTATGATGTCCTAACTGTGAGATCACTTCTCCCCTGTGCACTTCATTTTATACTTGGTGGGTCTTGTAACAGAAACGTACACTAACAAATCATATCATGCCGTCCTTCAGCTTTGAAGTCTTTGCATTTATAATAATATCCAAACTCTTCACCAACTCTTAAAGGTCTCCCTGTACGTTCCAACTCTTGCCTAATGTCCAACCTTATGTAGGAGTACTTTCTCACTCTGTCCTTTCACTTCTTCGGACACGTCTGACATTTTCTGCCCTGAGTCATTGTATTTGCCACTCACTCCACGTGGAATGCTTTTCCCATCTTTAAGGTTCAAGCTTTATGTACAAAATCATTAGGAACCTGAGGTGTAGACTCCAATTGATAGTTTAGATCCCAGCTCTAGCTTAAAATTCTTCTGAATGATTTTGGAAAAATTATATAATCATTAAAAATTTATTAAATGGCCATAAGATAGTACTATAATATTATGTCTGAATCAAGTGAAATAATCCCTAAAAAGCACGTAATAATTTCCTGACCCACTGTGAGTGCTAGGTAAATTTTGGCTGCTGATATATTACCGTCAGTAGTACCTCTGATGTTACCTTCTCAATGTTGCCTTTCCTGACCATAGTATCTCAAGAAAGGACTTTATCACCGCACTCTGTTTCTGCATCACAGTATTTTCATAAAGTTGGTTTCATACGTTATTCACTTGTTTATTTTCTGCCCTTCTCACTAGAGTGAGGACCAGGATCATGTACATGTTGTTCACATTGTCTCCTTAGCACTTATCACTCAGCAATATTTTCTGAATAAATGAGTAGAAGCAGTTTTACCTTGAGTCTCACTGAAACTATAAAGAAGAACTGTCTTCCATCACCTCTCTATTATAAAGAGAATTCATCCCTTTGATTTGTCTCTTTCCTTTGAACGTTCTGCACATGATGTTTCTTTGCTACTTTAGAGAGGGAAGTCTTTGCCCAATATGGAGTGTTGAGATAGGTCTTTAGAGAGCTCATAGGCCTCTGTTGAGATAATCCGAATTGTATAAAAGGAGAAGAGAAAAGCTTAGGACTATTCACATTTCATTTTGTCAGAGATTTTTTTCTTTGTCAGGACAGTAAAAGGAAAGAACTCCCTCCATAGGCAGCTGAGACGACACTTGGCCTCTCTTGGTGGAAAAGTTAAGGGCACTACTTCCCTTCTTGGTTAGCCCACAGCACCCTCCATTTTCCTTCGTACAGCACGTCTGCCCAGTGTAAACTAGAGAAGACTCAGCCTAGCAGTTGCACTGAGGTATTGAAGTAGGTCCTGACTGGGTTTGTCTTTCCTCACCAAGAACTCAGCTCTGGCCACCTAAGCTTGCATGTACTGTTGGCGTGCTGCTGAGAGTCATGTCCATGTTTTTCCCAATGGTAAATTCTGATCAATTTTCACATTGACTTATGGTGGATAGGCTTGCTGGGACATACCTGAACTTGCTTTATTTCCAGATGTTTTTGCAGTACCTACATGGGGGATTTACAAAAGCTGGTAGGTATATATAATGTCTTGTTAAGGTGCGGCATAAACACTGCTTACTCCACTGTGTTCTATGAGCGCATTTCTGAAGACTGTGGCTCTGCAGGAGCTGCCTGCAGGGAGGGTAACCGTGTTCAGTTGCGGCAGTGCCAACGTATGTATCTTGAGAAATTTGGCCCACGCCTGCCACCGCCACATCTGGCTTTGTGACTCTGAGAACCCTTACCACATCTCACTGTCTTCTCAGGCCAGGGTCACTGCAGCGTGCAGCTTTTTCATCCATACCTGCTGCATCCACAAGGCCTGGTACAACAGGATTTGAAGCCAGTGTTCTGGGAGATCACAGAGCTTTGAAAAGAGATGCAGTTGTCCAAACTCAGCTACCCCTGGAAGCCTAGGGTGTTACGTGGGCCTAGATGTGGGTTTCCCGGGATGGACAGAGGAACATAAAGACGAGGATCCTGGAGGTAGCCCCGAGCCAGAAGTCAAACATCTGCCCCGGAGGGACGAATGGCTGAAACAACACTGAGGGACAGTACTGAGCCGGTGCTACATACTGTTCCGGGACAAATGGGGGAGGAGACAGTTCTGTACCTCATGAAGTGACCTTTCTTTCACACTGAGTTCTGCAGCTCACAGGTGGACTTTCAAGAAAATACCAAAGACCAGGGAGTTCAGAGCCTGAAAAACACTTTCAGTGGCAGCTTTTCCTGGGGCAGCTGTGAACATCCATCATTGTTAATATCGTTCTTATCATGAATTGTGCCCTTTGCATCTCCCTAGCTGTTTTGTCTAATTCTTCTGTTAAGTTACAGGCCTTCCTATACTTGAAAATAGTCGTATACCTGCTAGGGGGAAGTCCTGGCACCCCTGTGTCAAGGTCAACCCTAATGGTTGATCCTGAGCCAGTGATGGCAGAAGTAGTGTTCAGTCTGTTGCTATCAGGCTGTCTTTCCAAGTCTCCTGGGAGCTCCTTGAGGGCAGAAGCTCTTCTTCCCTTATTGCTGATTTTATTCCTAGCATCTTGCATTGAGTTACATAAACGAATGAAAGTAAATAAATACTAGCCCAGGTATAATACATTGAATCTCAAGTGTAGTGTGGATAGGACTAGATTTAAAAGGTTCTTATACTGTACTTTATCCGCATTATTCTGTCTACCTCTCTACCTCTGCCCCATCACAACTGTGCTGACTCTAAAGCATTCAGACTTCGACTTCAGTGGCATTTATTTTAAAAAGAAGCATTATCTTTGAATGATGAAAACACCTAATCAGCATCGTGGGCGGAATTCAGCATCCAGAACAAGACTGGGGTAAAGGGAGGGCTGGGGAAGCTTAAAGGGGAATGGGGAATGACGTCAGCCACAAAGGCCAGGGTGTTCGCATGGATTGTGACAGGAATACTCAGTGTTTTATTATTTCTATCACTGTAAAAGGGAGTTATTAGGGGTGAGAGGAGACATATTCCTGAATTCTGGGTGGAGATGATAAATTGAAGTCCTAATAACCAATCTAAAGAAGTAATTATAAAATGTACCATGGTGCCATGGGGCATATAAATACTTTATGTGTCCATGTATCATGCTGCTCTAGCTAGATCCTAGACTCCCTAAGCAAGAGGACTGAGTTTGTGTTTGTACTACCATTGTGTCTCTTTATGACATCTGTGTAATATCCAGTGAATTAAATGGAATAGAGAATAGAGGACTTAGTCCTAGATTTCACAAAAGAATATAATTCCTGACCTGGCGTTGTGGCTCACGCCTGTAATCCCAGCACTTTAGGAGGATCACTTGAGGTCAGGAATTTGAAACCAGCCTGACTAACATGGTGAAACTCCATCTCTACTAAAAATGCAAAAATTTGTTGGGTGTCATGGCGCGCAGCTGTAATCCCACCTGCTCCAGAGGCTGAGGCATGAGAATCACTTGAACTTGGGAGGAGGAGGTTGCAGTGAGCTGAGATTATGGCACTGCACTCCAGCCTAGATGATAGAGTGAGACCCTATCTCAAAAAAAAAAAAAAAAAAAAGTGTATAAATTCCTTTAAAGGGACCAAATGTAATAATCTGGGCAGTTACATAAGAATGCATGGTTTTATTTAGTTAAGTACCTAGTGAACTGCAGACATAGTAAATCTCTATATATAAATTCAGGAAGACACAACGTTTTAATTGAGTTAAGATTAATATCTAGTGTTCCAGTACTAACTGACTAGTAACACTATTTCTCCCATAAGGCTGTTGGGGTTTAAATGAGAAAGTGACCTTAAAGTGCTTAAAATGTGACTGGTGCAGATTGAGCTCCTGTGGATATTAGAGAAATCAAGATTTGAGCAGACAGGATTGAAACCAGGTCCTGATGAAGAAGCAGGATTGAGCCAGAAGGATATGAACTATTAATTCTAGCACTGGCATTTAATTGCTTTTGATCTTTGGCAAGTCTCTGAAGCTTTCTGTGCTCCATTTTGCTTTGTATAAAAAGGCGCTATTGCAATCACAGTGTTTGGTACACGGTTTGTGCCCAAAAATCATAGCTGTTCTTATCATAGATGTTGTTATTACCACCTCTCTTATCATCATTGTCACCATTGTTGTCATTTTCAGAGTAGAGAATAGCTAGAAATTGGCCATCTTGGAGCAGTGGAGCTGAGGTCTCAGGGAGTAAAGGGAAACAAGATTTATATTTAGAAAAGGGTCTGACTGTAAAATGTGTCTTCAAATTAAAGGACTATCAGAAAAATAGAAAACTTTGATCATGATTATAGTGATTTATGCTGGTTACAGTATCTAAGATATTGAATTTTATATAGGTTAAATTATATTTCACTTCAGTATTTTGAGATGATGCCACATAAATTGTATTCTTGCAATGGCTGTTTTCTATTTAAATACAGGCCTTTTTAAAGGACCCAAGTTTGGGTGTTTTTTTGTTGTACCGAAACCAATTGTAAGATATATAACGAAAAGGACCATACTTTACAGTTTGCTACTGTAACCACCTACCTTTGGAATTAGATTTGAAAGTGTTAAGTGGTTGATACAGGGAGTAATGAAGCAGTAAAAGTATTTTATAAAGCCAGTAGAACCGTATCTATGTGACATAAATGAAATCTTTAACTTTTAAAGTCAGGCTTAGCAGCAGTTCACGTAGCTTTGACTAGTAATTCTGTTACTAAGCATCTATGTTACAGAAATGAAATCTTTAACTTTTAAAGTCAGGGTTAGCGGCAGGTCACCTAGTTTTGTCTAGTAATTCTGTTACTAAGCATCTATGTTACAGAAATGAAATCTTTAACTTTTAAAGTCAGGCTTAGCGGCAGGTCACCTAGCTTTGACTAGTAATTCTGTTACTAAGCATCTATGTGACAGAAATGAAATCGTCAACTTTTAAAGTCAGGCTTAGCGGCAGGTCACCTAGCTTTGACTAGTAATTCTGTTACTAAGCATCTATGTGACAGAAATGAAATCGTCAACTTTTAAAGTCAGGCTTAGCGGCAGTTCACGTAGCTTTGTCTAGTAATTTTGTCACTGAGCAAATGTCCTTCACATTTTTTTCTCTCAGAACGATATCGCATTCAGAGTGAACAATTTGAAGATCTTTGGCTCATAACCAGTGAGCTTATTCTTCGCCTTCAAGAATATTTTGAAAAACAGGGAGTCAAAGATTTTGCATGTTCTTTTTCTGGATCTATGCCCCTTCAAGAATATTTCGAGTTGATTGATCGTCATTTTGAGGTATGTATAATGATAACCCATGTCATCTATAATCCTTAGATATATGAAAGAGAAACAGATGCTATAGAAGAATTCTGTGTACATGCCATCAGGCTGTATGCTTTTAGTTGTTATTCTTACGTGGATGTTGGATTTCGTGAATCCATTCCTGCCCACTTGCCCAGTTTGCGATCAATTACAGACATTCACAGAGTGGCTGCCTGGAGCTAACCATGTCGTCTGGCCCTGGAACAGAGCTGATTTAATTCTCCCACATGGAGACTTAACCCTTGACCCCAATAATCCGGTGTTAAAACTATTTGAGCTTATCAGCAGCCATTTTGCTAACTGATGCTAGCAGGCCATAAATGAGGTGTGATTATAAACGAAAGCGATTTTTCTTTTTCTTTTTTAACAAGCGTAACAGAACTTCTGCATCTGAATGAGGGTTAACACTTAAAATATTTCCCAGTATCTGGCACAGTGGGTGCTTAGTAAATACTGAATGATTAAAAGGTATATGAATAAATGAGATCTAACAGCTTTGTTGCTGTGAATATTTTGCATTTCTTCTTTGCAGGTGCCTTCAGAGCCTATGTTAGATTCTGTTGAGTACCTCAATAGTGACATGTCTTCATCCTTTGAAGATTGATTTGGGAATAGCCAAATGCTTGTGAATGGATTTGACAGTGACAGTCATTGTTTTTGAAAAGTCCTGTGTATTAAAATAAGTGGAGCATCAGACTCCACTTATATAGACTATAAACAGACTCTATAGACAATACAAAAGAGGAATTTTGAGAGAATTTCAAACATTATCGAAGTAAGCATTGGTTCTCAGGGGGACTACATTTCAGTTTAGGGGTGTGCATGTGTGTGTGTGCATATGTGTTTGTGTGTGTGAGGGAGAGAAGGAGAAAGAGAGAATTACTAGTCATAATTTGTCAGTCAACCACTGAACATTCTAATAGCACTGACTTTGAGCTGTGGAGACTTCTTTTAATGGAGTGTGAACATAAAGAGAAAATTTCAGGTGTACACAATCGAATTATGAATAATTATGTCATAATTTCTCATCTATGATGAGGATCTGTGATAATAATATTTTCTAGGGACTCATGCCTTTGATCAAATTGTAGCATGAAAATTGACAGTCTGTGAGAGTATGTTTAGGTATCATAACCGTTGAGAATCTTTGCAATTCTCTGGGATATATTTTAAGAAATTCTCGCTTCACTGTTGGAAACTGAATTCTAGTGATTTGTGAAAGAGTCCATAGAAAGACTACACTAATTACATATTTGTAATATTTGAAATAGAGAATATTAGCTACTATTGACTAATAATAGATTCTGTTGACTTACTGACTAATAAGTTTGACATACAAATTTCCCTTCATACTTTCTGGCTAGTAAGTAACTCCCTGGAGTTTCTACATCAGGGGCATGTCTTTTCTGAGGAAGACCTTGGAGAATTTGGTGAAGGACAGGCACTTCCGTTTGTTACACACATAAATTAAGGCGGGGCATGGTTATGCTTCCTTTGCTCCGTGTCCTCTTTCTCTGCTTTCAGCCCATAGTAATATTTTAAACTTTGAATGGAGATGGCTTTTGGAGTCCAGGTGTCCCTTGGAGTGTAAGCTTCATGAAGGCAGAAATTTTTGTCTGTTTCATTCATTGCTTTAATTTCTAGTGCCTGGACCAGGGTTTGGCTCTGGGATCAATAAATATTTGTTAAGCATTGAAATTCTGACATGTGAAGACATTTCGATCACTGCTGCTTGGTTACACATTCAAAGGAATGATTACTTGGTTGATAGTCTGAGTATTGAGAATATCTTTTTAATTTTTGGGTGTATCAAAAATTCAGGAAATAAATTATTATAGCAGTAAATTATACAATTAGAAGAATGAATGATTAGATTAATGTTCTTTTTAAAACTTCATTTAAAAATATTTTTATTACTTAATTATTGGTGTTTTTTTCCTCAAGAAAATATTGTTTGATTTAGTTAGCTACTGAGTTCTTCTAAAACTGGGATTTAAAAAAGGTTAAAATTCCAAGTTACTTTTATTCCACATGTAATTGCAGAATGCATGCACTGTAAGGGTAAGGAATTTGGGTTATTACTAGAAATGTAGACTGATACGTTTGACTTCTGAGTGTTTTGAGTATGATGTTTATTTCAGCTAGTTTATTACTGTTTTGTAAATTAGTGATTCTCATGACCCGATCTTAGAAGTGCTCCTTTACCCTGTGACTTTGACTAGCTTTTTTAAACAGTATTAACTTAAGTGAGACGGGTTACAGTGAAAAGTGTTGTTAATGATTCTAATTCCCCAGCTACTCAGTCTCTTCTTTGGTGTCCAGTTTCTTGTATATCTTTCTAGAAATATCCTATGCAGTCACAACTGTGCTGATATATAGGTTTCTATTGTTAAAATAAAAAATAATGAATGGTAGCACATTATACATGCTATTTGTATCATTTGGCTTTGTTTGCATTCATCATCTTTGGACAGCATTGCATATCAGCACCTAGTAGTCTTGCAGAGTAGTTTTCCCTCTTTAACTGATTCCTCTATTGATAGGAATTTTGATTATTAATAATGTCTTACTATGATAATAGATCAAACAATTGTATAACGAATATCCTTGTATATACATTACTTTCTGCAAGTATCTCTCTAGGATACATTTCCAGAAGTGAGATTGTTAGATCTAAGGCTATATGTTTAAGAGCTATCTGTATTACCTTTTATGTAAAACTTCGCCCATTTTTCTATTGTATTGTTGCTGATTTCCTACTGATTTCTATCGGGTTGTGGTTTTGGGCATGACTTTGTCTCTGTAGTTGTTGCTATTATTTTTTGCAGTTTGAGATTTGTCTTATTTTCTTTATAATTAAAAAAAATCATTTTGAAAAAATTTTTTAAGTTAATAATTCATCAAGGGTGTGTTTGTGTGTGTGCACATGTGGCTTTTAGCTTTGGACTTACACTAATAAAGGCCTTTCCTATACCAAGATTATTTTAAAAATTCTTATTTTTCTAATGCTTTTATTGTGTCTAAACTTTTAATCTCTGTGTTAATTTTGCTGTAAAGAATGGAAAAAGATTTCTATTTTTTCTCATGTAACCATTTATTGAAAACCACTTATTAAATGATTTGTTTTTCCTCCAATGATACTGGATAACCTTTACAAATTTTCCATTTGATCTGTTCCAGTGTATTATCTGTGAATTAGTGAGTCATGTACCAAATACTGCATTGTTTTAATTCCTTTAACTCTATAATACATTTACATTTTTTCATTACTCTTTTTATTATCATTGTGTATACTTTTTCTTTAAACATGTTTTTGGTGTCCATTGAATCTCAATTTAAGAAATTCTTCATTGCAGCTACGGATGAATGGTGAAAAATTAAAAGAACTCTTATCTGAGAGAGCTGTGCAGTTTCGGGCTATTCAACGCCGGCTCTTAACAAGATTCAAAGATAAAACCCCTGCCCCTCTTCAGCACCTGGAC
Organism: Callithrix jacchus; assembly: GCF_049354715.1. NCBI lineage: Eukaryota > Metazoa > Chordata > Mammalia > Primates > Cebidae > Callithrix > Callithrix jacchus. The sequence continues at coordinate 2,296,216 of NC_133512.1, forward strand.
ACCTTGTTAGATGGAACCTATAAGCAGGTCAGTATAATGTCAGTAACAGTTTTCTATTGCTGGCTATACTTCTATTTTGTCACCTTAGAGTCATGTACCAGAATATCAAGGTAAGTGCTTTAAGGAACTGTGAACAGTGCATAAGCTTTAGAGTAAAAAAACACCTGGGTTCAAAGTCAAACTGCTGCTTTCTAATGATATGACCTGGGGTAAATTATGTAAGTGCCATCAGTTTCTACACATTACCTCCCAAAGTAGTTGTGAGGGTTTTTAATCGTTTATGTAACTAGAACAATGCCAGGCATGTAATATGTGCTTGATAAATTCTAACTATTATGATAGTATCATTAGACAGTTCTTGGTACATCCCATAATTATTACCATAATTTTCTGATTGTTTTACCAAGCAAATGACTCAAACTTCTAGTGTTATGTCAGTTGATATTTTGAGATGGAATTCTTAAGCAGCGTTTTTCAAAGAGTTCTAGTTCAAAAGGTATTTTTTCTACTTGGCTCACCTTCCATTCATAGCTTATCATTTGCGTGGCTGGGGTGATCTGGCTGTCACTCCTAAGGCACTGCCTCTCCAAAAACTATTCAAAATTATTATCTCTAGCTTAAAAATTATTTTTTAAATTTTAAAATAATTTTTAAAAATCATGAGAAGGCGCTTTTTAGTTTATTGTCTTTGTATGATTATAATGAAGACTGAATGACGACATTGTGTATTCCTGTATTTCTTTACAATGTCACTCCCGTTTCAAAATCAGTGTTGCTGATGTGAACATTCTGTTGATTTTTCTAATTGAGTTTTTTCATTGAGATAATTCCATATTTCTGTGCAGTTGTAACGAATAATGCAGAGAGATCTCATGTCTTCTTTAACTGCTTTCTTCCAATGGTAACATTTTGCAAAACTGTGGTATAATCCCATAAGCAGTATATTGACACTGATGCAATCCCAAGGTGTTGTTCTGACTTGCTGACTCATTTATGTGTGTGTATGTATTCAGTTCTGTGCAATTTTATCATGTGTGTAGGTTCAGCATCTGTCACCACATTCTAGACACTGAACAGCTCCTTCACCCACAGGACTCCGTCATGGGGTCCTTTATCACCATATTTCTTCCCTACTCCCCTGCCCCACTCTGTTGATTTTGAAAGGACAAATCAGATTTTTTTTTTTTTTAGAATTAGTTTTCCTAGAGGACAGAAAAATAGCTTACTGTGTTTTTGTTCATAATACATTTGTTTCTTAAAATGTTCATGGTTATTTGGAAATTAGTAGCAATTTAAAGGACAGTCTATAGTAGCAGTGGAACATTGGAAGGAACATTGGGCTTGGAATTCAAATACCACAGTGTTGTTGCTTATTAGCTATGTGGCTTTTGGCGATTCCCTTACCCTCCTAGAACTTCTGTTTTGTTCCATGACATGGGATGACGACTCTGTTGTTGCAAAGATTATATTCCATAACATATGGAAATTACAACATTTGTTTCACAAGTATGGACTGCCAATTTTGTGTATGAGTTGGGCGCAGGTGTAATATATGACCCTTCAGTCAGTAGGCACCAATGCCCTGTCTGTTCCACACCTCTTTTCCTCTTTAGTACTTTCCTCGTTTGGTTTGTTTTCTATTTCCTTCCCTCTTTTCCTTTTTCTTCTCTGTCTCATTCTGAGGTCTACTGCCATACCTGCCTGCCATACCTGAGGCTGAAGGTCAATCTTGTCTTTAATGATGCTGCTTTATCTTTTTGTAGACACAGTGCTGGAAGGGCATTTAAAGGGTCTTGAAGAGGATGCTTGATTTAATGCTTTCCAGATTTCCTATATAGTAAGACTTTGTCTTTTATACATTTAAAGTGCAGAGGTTTTTATTTTTTCTGCTTAGCCTCAGGGTTCAGGTTTTCCATGATTTGTAATTTTACAGACAAGATGATCAAAACCATGGGTTTTCACTTGAATGTATATTGTTATGTCCCATTCTTTTTAGATTAACAAAAAGAATGAATGAGCGTTTGAAGGAAAAATGAGTACTGTAAGGATTTTGACTTAGTTTTTATGTACCTTGCCATTCAATTTTATTATATATGTATCTGTAACAAATTAGGGTGAGGCATTGATTGTTCAATAATTTTCTTGAGTAGAATAAAATTTGTTTTAATTCCTTTTAGTTAATTTTTAATGACATACTTAACAAATGTATATAATTTCCCAAAGAAAATTATAACGTTATGCATAATGCTGAATTTCCCATCTTGGTTTCTTATCATCTGCTCAGAAATGTAATCATTCTTACTGTTTTTGTTTCTTTCCGCACCCTTCTTTTTGGCACATAGAAATGAAATATTGTTTCATCAGGCAGACAACAACAACAACAAAGCTCCATAAAGAGCATAATACTACATGTGCTAATCTAGCTCTCTTTTCCCTTTTTCTTCTAAAGTATGCACTGAAATTCTTTGCATATTAATGCATAGATGTACCTCTCTATTTGTATTGGTTACATAATAGTTTATGATATGGACAGTCTGTAGTATGGACAACCACAGTTTATTAAAGGACACATCTTAATAATAGTTTTAATGTTGAGTCTAACATTGAGAAAAATCTTTTTGACAACTCTCCTGGGACTGAACGAGCACACCACATACCTCCTTATCACACAGCCTCTGCTTAGTGTTTTTCTCATCTCTATGCTTTGCCTGGGTAGGGAGCAGGATTCGCCTGATGGGTGAGCCGAGCTCATGAAACAACAAGCCATGTAGGGCCCATTCCCACCCCTGTGGCGTGACTCCGTTACATGGCTGTTACTAGGTTTTTAAAGTGTTTTCTTTTTTTTAATGTACTACTTTAAAATTAGATCTGCTACCTGTTTGCAGGTCTTTTTGTTCCTCCTGTGATGGGATCTTTCAGTTTTTCAGCAAAGTGTTTGTTCTTCATGATACATGCATACACACAGGACACATATACCAGCATGCCCATACGTATACACTGCCTCACAGATACATTGTTCTTCATGAGACACGCATACCCACAGGACACATATACCAGCATGCCCATACGTATACACTGCCTCACAGATACGTTGTTTTTCATGAGACACGCATACACACATGTACACATATACCAGCATGCCCATACGTATACACTGCCTCACAGATACGTTGTTCTTCATGAGACACGCATACACACAGGACACATATACCAGCATGCCCATACGTATACACTGCCTCACAGATACGTTGTTCTTCATGATACACGCATACACACATGTACACATATACCAGCATGCCCATACGTATACACTGCCTCACAGATACGTTGTTCTTCATGAGACACGCATACACACATGCACACATATACCAGCATGCCCACACGTATACACTGCCTCACAGATACGTTGTTCTTCATGAGACACGCATACACACAGGACACATATACCAGCATGCCCATACATATACACTGCCTCGCAGATACGTTGTTTTTCATGAGACACGCATACACACATGTACACATATACCAGCATGCCCATACGTATACACTGCCTCACAGATACGTTGTTCTTCATGAGACACGCATACACACATGCACACATATACCAGCATGCCCACACGTATACACTGCCTCACAGATACGTTGTTCTTCATGAGACATGCATGCACACATGCACACATCTACCAGCATGCCCACATGTATACACTGCCTCACAGATACGTTGTTCTTCATGAGACACGCATACACACAGGACACATATACCAGCATGCCCACACATATACACTGCCTCACAGATACGTTGTTCTTCATGAGACATGCATACACACAGGACACATATACCAGCATGCCCATACGTATACACTGCCTCACAGATACGTTGTTTTTCATGAGACACGCATACACACAGGACACATATACCAGCATGCCCATATGTATACACTGCCTCACAGATACGTTGTTCTTCATGATACACGCATACACACATGCACACATATACCAGCATGCCCACATGTATACACTGCCTCACAGATACGTGTTCTTCATGAGACATGCATACGCACATGCACACATATACCAGCATGCCCATACGTATACACTGCCTCACAGATACGTTGTTTTTCATGAGACATGCATACCCACAGGACACATATACCAGCATGCCCACACATATACACTGCCTCACAGATACGTTGTTTTTCATGAGACACACATACACACATGCACACATATACCAGCATGCCCACACGTATACACTGCCTCACAGATACGTTGTTTTTCATGAGACACACATACACACATGTACACATCTACCAGCATGCCCACACATATACACTGCCTCACAGATACGTTGTATCAGATTGTAGCTCAACCAATAGTGTATGAAAACGCCTGCTTTCCTAGGCATTATTACTTATTTTCATCTTTACAATTTTAACTGAAACATTAATTTGATTTACTTCTTGCCTCTTTCCTTGCTTACCAGAGAGGCTGCATGTTTTTCATATGGTAACTGGCCATTTGTATTTCTTTTTTTCTTTTTTTTTTTTCGTTTTGAGACAAAGTCTAGCTCTTGTCCCCCAGACTGGAGTGCAATGGTGTGATCTTGGTTCACTGCAACCTCTGCCTCCCAGGTTCATGCGATTCTCCTGCCTCAGCCTCTCAAGTAGCTGGGATTACAGGTGCCCACCATCGCACCAAGCTAATTTTTGTATTTTTAGTAGAGACAAGGTTTCACCCTGTTTGTCAGGCTGGTCTTGAACTCTTGACCTTAGGTGATCCACCCACCTTGGCCTCCCAAAGTACTGTTGGGATTACAGGCGTGAGCCAGCGTACCCAGCCTGTATTTCTTTTTTTATGACTTACATATGTTCACCTTTTGTCTAATATTCTATCACGTGCATCTTTTTCTTACCATTTTATGTATATTAAGACTCATATTCTTTGATCATACTTTTGTCATGCATGAAAATACTTTGCACCTATTTACATATGTAATTTCTCATACATAAAAATGTTTTACCAATGTGTCATTTGCCTGTTATTTTTTATTCATAATATATTTTTGACACTTGAAGTTTAAAAACATTTGCATAATAAAATCTGTCCATCGTTTTCCTTTAGGTTTCTCTGCCTAGGAAATCCTTCCCTATGTATGCCAAGAGTATATGAGTATCAATTTATAAACTATTGTAACATTCTATGCTGTCATTCCTTAAATATACTTTTTTGTCTCCCTGTGGAATTTATTATGGAATTTGGTAGGAAGCTAATCTCCTTTCTGAAAATGGTGAGCTCATTATCTCAGCCCCTGCTTATTGCATGTTCCATTCTTCTACTGAGCCTAAAATGCTACCTGCATCATTTAATAGTTTTATTGTATAGCAAACCATCCCAAACCTTAGCGGCTCAAAACAACAATAATTTATTATATATTGTTCATGAATCTCTGGATTAGCTTGGCAGTTCTGTTGGTTTGGGTCGTGCTTGGCTGATGTTGACTGGGCTCACTTGTGTGTCTCTGGTCAGCTGGTAGCTCAGCTCAGGACTGGATGGCGAGGATTTTCTTTTCATGTATTTGGCAGATGGCTTACAATTAGCTGAAATAATTAGGCCACATGACTCTCATGACCCAGCAGGCTAGGCTGGGCTTATTCACTGGTTACTATATGTCTGAAAATTATGTATTTTTTTATAATCCACCCTCCTTTTAACATATATTAAATTAGCAAACTATTTTAAATGAACACTTCTTGTTGAAACGTTTCTAACCCTTGAATTTAGGTTTTCTATACTTAAAGATGTCTTTTCTTCTATACTTTTGACATTTAAACTTAAAGGTTTGTTATCATTAAAATCTTATTCACTCATAAGCAGTTGTGGTCTATGGACTCTGAAGATAATTTATCTTAAAATTAATTCGTTTTGTCAAGAGTTGTTTAAAGCAAACAGAGCAGGCTGGATGTGGTAGCTCATGCTTGTAATCCTGATACTTTGGGAGGCTGAGGCAGAAAGATCCTTTGAGCCCAGGAGTTCGAGATCCCTATCAGCAATGTAGGGAGACCCAGTCTCTACATCAAATTTAAAAATTAGCTGAGTGTGGTGGTGCTCACCTGTGGTCCCAGCTACTCGGGAGGCTGAGGTGGGAGGATTGCTTTAGCCCTGGAGGTTGGGGCTGCAACGAGCTGTGATGCACCTCTGCATTCTTGCCTAAGCAATAGTTGAAGACTGTGTCTCAAAACAAACAAACAAATAAAAAATAAGGAAATAAATAAAAAATAATGTAAAGAGAGCACCAGTGCTGTTTTTAGGCGATTAAAACTGTCAGACTATTTGTCCATGTGCTTAGTTATGGTCAGTTCTTTCAAGGATAGAATCTATTACCCAGTTTTTTTTTAATAGGTCTTCGTCTTAGCTTTGTCCAGGACTGGCTTCATGGGCACGTGACCTGCACAATCACACAGAGCCCTGTTTTTGGTTTAATGATCTGTAGTAGCCATATTGAAATTCTTAATAGTTTTAGAATAAGGGGCCCTGTATTTTTATTTTGCTCTGGGCACCTCAAATAATGTATCTGGCCCTGGCCCTGTTAAGATACTAACAACCTTCTGACTGGCCCTGGCCCTGTTAAGATACTAATAACCTTCTGATGAGTAGAACAAGACACCTGGAAGTTCAAACACAGAGCAAAGTTCAAATATGGAACAGCCTTATTACCCCTACCCCCAAATCACTCGCAGCCCTCTCCAGAGATGAAGAAAAGGGGATGCAGTGGACATCAGTGGTTGCGCTTCTGGATGGCTCAAGGGCTTCTTTTTGTGACAAACATCTTGGTTAGCTGGCAATGAGGCAACCATTCGTGAAGGGATATCTCATTTAGGACCATCATCCTGCAGTTAGCCGTCTCTTGGCCTATGATGGGCAGCAGCCTCTTAGGGTATTTCTAACAGGTGGGTCACTGGCTTCAAGATGCATCATTAATAATTTTGAGTTTTGATGCAAAAGCCAACCACTTCCCTCCCTATTTTCAAATGCGGGTTATTTCCTGAATCCTGTATAGGAAGCTTCAAAGTCACATTCCCATCTTATTTGTGCTAGCATCCCTTTCCTACACAGTGTCTACTACTGCATCATACTCCACTGGGAGCATACAACAAGCATCCTTACTGAGGCCAGCCTAAGGTTGAAGCAAGGAGAGGGGACCTGGGACTATCACTCTGGGAAAAGCATAGTATGATTCTCACAAGGGAAGGATTTGGCCTCTAGTGAATAAAGATTTTTCAGTTGCCCACCACAGTTTCCGTAACTGTGTTGTATTTATGCAGCCATAAAAAAGAACAAGATTATGTCCTTTCAGAGACAAGGATGGAGTTGGAGGCCATTATCTTTAGCAAACTAACATAGGAACAGAAAATCCAATACTACATATTCTTGCTTATAAGCGAGAGCTAAATGATGAGAACACAGGGACACATAGAGGGGAACAGCACCCGCTGAGGTCTATTGGAGGGTGGAGGGTAGGAGGAGGGAGATTATCAGGAAAAGTAACTAATGGATACTAGGCCCAATAAGTGTGTGGTGAAATAATCTGGCATCAAACCCCCATGACACGAGTTTACCTATGTAACAAACCTGCACATGTGCCCCCGAACTTAAAATACAAGTTAAAACAAGCAAAATTTTGGGAAAAATGTCATCCTTTTTGAAAGACTTTTCAGCTTGACTTCCAGCTTTGGAGGGCTAATGTTGAAAGAGTGTAACCATGTTGGGAATGTCTTCTTTTCAGTACAGAGAAACCTAAGTTTCCTCATTCATAAAATTGGAATGCCGCCTTCTCAATCACCTGAATGTATTTTTGGAGGACTTAAGAAAGAAAGTAGGAGAAAAGAAAGGAAATTCTTATTTGTCGGGTGTCTGCTGAGTCTGATGTAAATTTTGTTTATTACTTCATTTAATACTTAGAATCATCGTGTGAGGGCGGCATTACTGTTTATAGAGGAAGAAACTGAAAGTGCATAGGGTTACAGAACTTGCTCGGTGTTACCCAAACTTTAAGCATTATATTCCAAAGTCCGTGCTTTAGAATGTCATGTGGCAATTTACTCTAGTCATTGCCAGGTGGGACATAGACAGCCTTGGTTTTCTGTAGCAAAATTATGGCCAGGGTAAAGAAAAAGGAGATGTGTGCAAACTGTTTGTACATGTTCATACATGTGTCTGTGTATCCATAATTGTCTAATAGTTATTGTAGTCACACCTATTAGAAATGTAACAGAATCTTTTCGAGAGTTCCCTCAAGTCTGAAATTATATCTGAAACTTAAGCATCAGAGGACTTTTTTTTTGTGTGTGTGACTGTTGATTTCACTTATACCAAAGTTCAGTTTCTTTGCCTTCAAATGCTAATGCTTACTGGCAGAAAAGCTTTGCCAGATAAATTCTCTCTTGTATTATGAAATCTTCACATAAATTTGTTAGTCAAAGCAAGACTGATAGAGTGAATGGAAATGGGAGAAATTAGACTTACCCCATGACTTGGCTTATGTTTTGATGCTATTATATGTGCTAGGGTTTTTCTCCTCACTTTAACACTAACCTTCTGTTGTAGCAGAGGGAAAATGTTTACTGATCTAAAGCTGGTGTCAGATGACATATGTGTGATGTAATGACTGATAGTCATTAATGTTTTGGAGAGGGAGTCCGCTAATTTTTCTCTTCTACAAAACAGAGGCTGTATTAGGCATAATTTTCAATGGAGATCCTGTGGTTTGGAGTTTGCTATTTGTTACTTTTTCTGTACTTAAAACTTCTTTTACTCTGTTTATTTGTATAGTATTGATATATAAAAATCATTTTAAGTCACGCAGAAGTCTAAGAGCTTTTTGGTTCATGGCTTTGTAAATGAGCATGATTTTGGCTGATAACACAGAGGAATATATAATGAAACCATTCAGAGGCCCACTTTCCTCACTGTCATGGACAAGTAAAAATAATATGCTGAGAGACTGAGACGGAGTTTTCATGGATGTGGTGATGTTGCTGGGCTTCTTTTTCATATAACCACTTAGGAGCTAAAAGGAAATTCGTCCTCGGAAGGTAATAGAGTAAACAAGTGAGAAAGGACGAGGACACAGAAATTTGCAATCATATGTTTGTGGATGAATGAGGGTGTTAAGTAAAAACAAAACAAAACAAAAAAACTGAGATGTTACTGAAAAAATGGAATTTGTTCATTTTCACCCCATAATTTTACTCTTGAATACTGAGGCAAGGAAATAGTTCACAAAGAAAAATAATACATTCATCAAGATGTTCATTTATGATTAATTACCTTTGCAAGGAATTGTAACCAGCTTTCTAGTTGGAAAGTGATTAGGTTTATCATGGTACTACTATTTGATATGATGTTATTTCATAACATTTTTGTGCTTCATTATTTTCAAAATTAGAAGGATATAAAACATTTTATATAACTGAAAAAGCAGATTATTAAATAGTATCTAGTAAGTTACAAATAATGAAATAGATGTATCTTTAAGATACATATGCAAAAATTGAAAATAGTGTATGTTTGTTTTAGATGACTTTATATTTTTATGTAATTTTAAACAATATTATAATTTGATGAGCATACAGATAGGAAGAATCAGTATCATGCAAATGGCCATAATGCCCAAGGTAATTTATAGACTAATGCTATTCCCATTAAACTACTGTTGACATTCTTCACAGAATTACAGAAAACTATTTTCCAACCAAAAAAGAGCCTGAATAGCCAAGACAATCCTAAGCAAAAAGAACAAAGCTGGACGCCTCACCCTACCTGACTTTAAACTATCCTGCAAGGCTATAGTAACCAAAACAGCATGGCACTGGTATAAGAACACACACATAGACCAATGTAACAGAATAGAGAACTCAGAAATGAGACTGCACACCTACAACCATATGATCTTTGACAAACCTGACAAAAACAATCAGCGGGAAATAATTCCCTATTTAATAAATGGTGCTGGGAGAGCTGGCTAGTCATATGCAGAAGTTGAAACTGGACCTCTTCCTTACACCATACATGAAAACTAAAGATGGAGTGAACAGACAACCTACAGAATGGGAGAAAATATTTGCAGTCTCTCCATCTGACAAAGGTCAAATATCTAGAGTCTACAAGTAACTTAAACAAATTTACAAGAAGAAAACAACCCCATTAGAAAGTGAGCAAAGGCCGTAAACAGACACTTCGCAAAAGAAGACATACATGTGGCCAAAAAACATCTGAAAAAAGGCTCAACATCACTGATCATTAGAGAAATGCAAATCGAAACTACAACGAAATACCATCTTACACATCAGTCAGAATGGGCATAATTAGAACATCAAAAAACAACAGATACAGGTGAGATTGCAGAGAAAAAAAAGTGCTTTTATACTGTTGGTGGGAATATAATTTAGTTCAACCTCTTGGAAGACAGTGTGGTGATTCCTCAAAGACCTAGAGGAAGAAATACCATTTGACCAAGCAGTCTCATTACTGGGCATATACCCAAAGGAATAGAAATCTGTTATGAAGATGGATGCATGCGAATATTCATTGCAGTACTATTCACATGAGCAAAGACATGCAATGAACCCAAATGCCCATTAATGATAGAGTAAATAAAGAAAATGTGGCACATAGGCATCTCAGAATACTATGCAAAGGACATTCCTGCATGTAAAATAGTATGCACGAATGTCCTTTGCAGGGTCGTGGATGGAGATGGAAGCCATTATCCTCAGCACACTAATGCTGGAACAGAAAACCAAACACTGCATGTCCTCACTTATAAGTGGAAGCTGAATGATGAGAACAGCCGGACACATTGTAAGGGGAAACCACACACACTGGGACTCGTGGGGGTGGGGTCTGGGGAGGGACAGCATCAGGAAGAATAGCTAATGGGTGCTGGGCTTAATACCTCGGTGATGTGTTGGTCTGTGCAGCAAACCACTGTGGCCCATGTTCTCGTATGTAACAAGCCTGAGCATCCTGCACATGTACCCTTGAACTTAAAATAATAGTTGAAGGAAAAAAAAAAACAAAAAAATTTCATAAACATAAACATAACTTTTTCACAACCATATGAATGCATTAATATACTGAATCGTACCTGAAAATAGTTAAGGTGGTAAGTTTTATATTATGTGTGTTTTATCACATGTAATACCTCAGATAACAATTTTTTGAAAACTGGGACACAGGCATGGAGCTCCTGTTCTTCGTTGGTATTTCTGTGGGAGCTATTTTCTTATTCCGTCTATACCCTATGAACTTGTTTCTCTGGTCTCAGAATGTTTAGTTTTTTGAAGTATTCTATATACGAGTTACTTTATTCCTGAAACACTTAGATAACTGAATGGTATGCTTGAGTGAATGTAAAGGTGGATGTTCTCTTGCTCTGTCTGACTCTTGCTAGTTTCTCAGCCAAACGACAACAATATACAAAGCTCTTTCAAAGTTTTTTAACATTTTCTTCATCTGGCTCAGAGTAATCTCCAAAGAGGATTCATCATCTGCGTGTAGCTACAGAGTCTAGCCAACACTGTCCGACAGAAATTTGTTCGAGTCACAAATGTGAGCCACATATATTATTTTTAATTTCCTAGAAGATTAAAAGAGTAAAGTGAAAGAAGTTAAAGTAATTTTAACAATGTGTTTTATTTTATTTATGTATTTAGACAAAGTCTCGCTCCGTCACCCAGGCTAGAGTACAGTGGCATTATCTCGGCTCACTGCTGGGACTACAGGCACGTGCCACCATTCCTGGCTAATTTTTGTATTTTTAGTAGAGACTGGCCTTCACCCTGTTGGCCAGGCAGGTCACAAACTCAAGTGATCTGCCTGTCTTGGCCTCCCAAAGTGCTGGGGTTACAGGTGTGAGACACCATGCTCAGCCCCCAACAATGTATTTTATTTAACTCTATCTATTCGATATACCATTTCAACAGGTGGTGAAATTAAAATTAGTAATGAGATACTTTATATTTCATAGTAGGTCATCAAAAATCTGGTTTATTTTATACTTGCAGCATGTTTCAAGGGTGAATGAGCTACCTGTGACTATCTATCTATTAGACAGTGCAGCACCAGGCATGGAGAATCGTCAGCTCTTCATTTTCTATTGTTTCTTATAATATCTTTCTTCTTGAGTTTTTTTCTTTCCTTTTACATTCTTATCACTGAGCCAATGATTTTCACTCACTGGATGTGAAGAGCAGGCTCTTGTGAAGCGCTCTCAGGTGGTTAGGGAACCACCAGAAACATTAGCTCATAAAAATCATACAGTCAAATACTGTTTAAAACAACGTCATCAAATTTTATGTCAACAGACTTGAGTCCTAGTCTCGGTTCTCTGACTTCGGGCATATCACTGCATTTCTCTGAGTGTCACCTTCTTCCCTTTCATCTGTGGGCCCTGTCGATAGAACCTGTCTGAGCAGCATCTTGCATGGTGCTAGTCTTGCAGTAAAATCCTCAATAAATATTTATTGTACCTCCATAGCGGTTATGGAAAGGGACTTGGAATCTTCAATTTTCATCAGTTCAGAATTTCAGAACTCAGTGGGGCCTTAGGGATCGTCTAGTGCCAGCCCTAAACTGGGGTGAGGTTGTTGCCTAGTCAGCATTTGTCAGGAAGACTGTAATGATAATGATGCAGGTTATAGGGCTTCGTGCAATTGAATTAGTTGCAGAAAAGTAAGTGCAAAGTATTATTATAACACTGGAGTTATGCTTTCCTGGATTTAGGTATGTAATGCTAATTGACATTAATAGGGGTTGTCTATAAGTCAAGGGGAGAACAGACCTATTATATGAAAACATTCTTTTAATAACCATCTGGTATGCTTTACTTCCCTGGGGCGTGTTCCTTTTTATAAACTGAATGCATACTTCTTTATCTTCATGTTCTTCGATCTGGATTTGAGTTTTCTGTTTGCTAGTGTTAGCTTGAACAACCGCCTCTATTGTAAGTTCAATATTAGGATTTTATCTTGGTAAGTTCATCAGATTCAGAAATTTGATCACCTTTCTGAAATAAACTATTCTGAGTCAGAAGTAATCAGTGTGTACCCTCTTCTGCTAAAATTTCTTTCTATTTGTTGTTTGATCTTAAAAAAAAATAGTCCTTTGAGATATACTCGGAAACAAGACGTTTCTAATATTACAATAAAACTATTAGTGGGCTCATTATAAGGAAATGAAAATCTTTTTGTGTCAGTGATGACAGAAAAATACATAAGTGGCCTCCAATTATCTATAATTATATGAGGATTTCTTTCATTTATGTTATCTATCTTCCTGTTTAATCCCATCTGGTACAATTATTCTTTTTGTATTAGTTTTTTGTAAAGGAGTTCTCAATGGTTGAATTGTGAATTAGTGATTATTACAACCCTTATAACCTTCACAATCCTCCCCTCCACCTTCCTTCCCTTGCCCTCATTTTCTCTTTCTCTTTTAGAGGAAAACAAAGCCAGTTTCCTAGAGAGATTATTTTGTAAACTTTCTCAGCAAAAGAAAAAGATGTACTGTCTTTATATCTATGAACAGCTGCGCAGTTATATCAACCCTGATATGTTTCTCTGTATATTAATATCCAGAGAGCTAATAGTGCTCAGAGTGTTGCTTGAAAGTACCAAATATAACTAAGGATAAATTAAGGTGCTGTCCTTCCTAAAAAGATACATTGACGAGACCCAGCTGTATATCCGGGAACAATCTAGCAGTAGGAAAAGTGGTTTAATGTAATTAAAAGAAATGCACTTTGAACATTGGACTTTAAGTAGATTTAAATATATTTGTCACACTACCTGAGAATCATTGATAGAATGTCGTGCAGTAAGCCCCGCACCTATCCAACTTTACCATGCTCCCAGATGGGCCACCTATATTTTTGTTTGTAACTTTCCTTTTTATGTGATTTCCAAATCTCTCATAAGAGGATATTAATTTCAGAGAATTAGGCCCTCACCCAAATATTGATTTCCCCACTTTCCTCCACCCCACCTCATCTAGGGTTGACTTCTAGCCCGTCACTTAATATTCTTTTTCAGTTGATTCCCAGTTAGAAGGATGAGCCAGAAGCCATATTCTTGGAGATGTTTTTCCTATGGAAGTCATAGATTTTCATGGAACATTTCCCTCCATCTTTTATCTTACTTTTGTGATTCAAGGTAAAATATTTGAGAGGATCTGCCTGTTGACAAAAAGAGTCCAACTGTAGAATTTTTGAAGAAAGTTATTCTGAGCCAAGTATGAGTGACCAGTGGCCTGGGGCACCATCTCAGGAATTCCTAAGAACTTGTGCCTAAGGTGGCTGAGCTACAGCTCGGATTTATATAATTTAGGGAGACATAGACATCAACCAAGACATGTAAGATGTTGGTTTGGCCTGGAAAGGTGGGACAACTTAAAGGGGTGAGGTCAGGGCTTCCAGGCAGGTGAATTCAAGGATTTTCTAATTGGCAGTTGGTTGAAAGAGTTAAGTTGTTGTCTAAAGACCTGGAATCAATAGAAGGAATGTCTGGGTTAAGGTAGGAGATTGTGGAGACCAATGTTCCCTCGATGGAAATTAAGCCTTCAGGTAGCAGGCTTCAGAGAACAGACTGCAAATGTTTTGTATCAGATTTTCAGTTGATTCTGTCCAGGAAAAAGTCCTGGAAAGGGAAGGGAATTCCACAGAATGTAGATTTTTCCCCACAAGAGACAGCTTTGCAGGGCTATTTCAAGTATGACAAAGAAACATATTTGGGGTAAAATATTTTGATTTCCTTCCTTATATAATGTCATGTGACATTATGCCAGAGTCAAGTTAGAAAGTAAGTCATGTTATATAGGCTTAAATAAAAATCCTTTGCCAGGCATGGTGACACATGCCTGTAATCCCAACACTTTGGGAGGCCGAGTTGGGCGGATCACAAGGTCAGGTAATTGAGACCATTCTGGCTAACACGGTGAAACCCCATCGTCTCTACTAAAAATACAAAAAATTAGCCGGACATGGTGGCGTGCACCTTTAGTCCCAAGTCCCAGCTACCTGGGAGGCTGAGGCAGGAGAATCACTTGAACCTGGGAGACAGAGGTTGCAGTGAGCGGAGATTGCACTTCAGCCTGGGTGACACAGTAAGAATCCATCTCAAAAAAATAAAAAATAAAATAAAACCCCTCGATGATACTTTATGGGTTGTAGGGTGTGACTCCTCATGTCCTTGCTAAATCCAGGCCATGGTCTCAAGGAAGCCCACAGGTCTTGGTCCTTACAGTCCAGTGTGTCAACTAATTTGACCACATTAGATAAAGTTAATTGTCTGTCTGCCACATTAAAGTTAATTTTATGAACGCAATTATGTGTAGTTTTTATTTGTATTTGTCTTATTCCAAGACTTCAGGGGATCCCTGTTGCCTATTAGATTACATTGAAACTTCTCATTCTGACAGTCAAAAATTTCTGAAGAGTTGTACCCAGTTTCTTCTAATCTCATCTCCTATTTCTGCAGAAACTATGTGCTGGTCAAGCTGCCCTATCCTCTGAAGAAGAAATAGTGTATCTTTGTTGATATAATTTGCATACCAAAACTCATCTTTTGTAGTGTATCATTTAAGGATTTTTAGTAAATTTGTAGAGTTGTGCAACCATTACCACAATCCAATTTTAAACATTACCATTCCCCAAAAAGCCCCCGTGTGCCCAGCTACATCTAATCCTCACTCCCACTCCAACTGCAAGAAACTGCTAATCCACTTTCTGTCTTCCTAGGTTGGCCTTTTCTAGAAATTTTACATGAATAGAATCATACCATATGTAGTTTTTAGCATCTTTTACCCAGCATCATGTTTTTGAGGTTCATCTGTCAGTTTTCCTCAGTGGCTGCACCACTTTTATCTTAGAATCAGAGGGTACATGGCAGGCTTGGTACAAAAGTAAATATACAGTCTGAATGGATCTATCACCCTTACCCCTCTTCCTTCTTCCCCACTCTTATATTGCTCCAGTATCTGTTGTACCCAACTTTATGTCCATATGTACCCAGTGCTTAGTTCCCACTTTTAGGTGAGAGCACGCACTCCTTGGTTTTCTGTTTGTGTTAGTTTAGTATGATTGCTTCCAGCTACATCCATGTTGCTGCAAAGGTATGATTTCATTCTTTTTTAGCATCT
Organism: Callithrix jacchus; assembly: GCF_049354715.1. Taxonomy (NCBI): domain Eukaryota; kingdom Metazoa; phylum Chordata; class Mammalia; order Primates; family Cebidae; genus Callithrix; species Callithrix jacchus. The sequence continues at coordinate 2,312,410 of NC_133512.1, forward strand.
GCATAGTATTCCATGGTGTTTATATACCACAATTTCTTTAAAAAAATTAAAAAAATAATTTCAATTTTTATTTTAGATTCGGGGGTAGATGTGCAGATTTGTTACATGGGTAGTTTGAGTGATGCTGAATTTTAGGGTGTGGATCCAGTCATCCAGGTAGTGAGCATGGTACCCAATAGGTAGTTTTTCAACCCACACCTTCCTCTCTCCCCCTCTAATATTCCCCAATACCACATTTTCTTTATTTAATTCACTGCTGATGGGTACCTGGGTTGATTTCATGTCTTTCCTATTGTGAATAATGGGGTGAGGAACATACGGGTGCATGTGTCTTTTTGGTAGAACTATTTATTTTCCCTTGGGTCCGTATTCTGTAATGGGATTGCTGGGTTGAACTCTCAGTTATCTGAGAAATCTCCAAACTGCTCTCCACAGTGGATGAACTAATTGACATTTCTGTCAACAGTAGAAGTGTTCCCTTTTCTCTGTAGCCTCATGAGTATCTGTTATTTTTTGACTTTTTCACAAAAGCCATTCTGACTAGTGTGAGATGGTATCTCATTGTGGTTTTTATTTGCATTTCTCTGATGATTAGCGATGGTGAACATTTGTTCATATGCTTGTTGGCTAATTGTATGTCTTCTTTCGAGAAGTGTCTGTTCATGTCCATTGCCCATTTTTAAAATAAAGTTGTTTTTCTTGTTGATTTGTTTAAATTCCTTATATCTCATTCTGTGGGTTGTATGTTTATTCTGTTGATAATTTCTACTGCTGTGCAGAAGCTCTTTGGTTTAATTAGGTCCTACTTGCTAATTTTTGTTTTTGTTGTAATTGTGTTTGAGGAGTTAGGCATAGATTCATTGCCATAGCTGATATTGAGAGGTGTATTTCCTATGTTTTCTTCTAGGAATTTTATAGTGTGAGGTCTTACATTTTAAGTCTTTGATTACCTTGAGTTAATTTTAGTATATGATGATAGGTAGGGATCCAGTTTCTTTCTTCTGCATATGGATAGCCAGCTATCCCAGCACCATTTATTGAATAGGGAGTCTCTTCCCCATGCTTACTTTGTGTTGACTTTGTCAGATTGATAGTTGTAGGTGTGCAGCTCTATTTCTGGATTCTCTATTCTATTGGTCTATGTATCTGTTTTTGTACCAATACCATGTTCTTTTGGTTACTGTAGACTTGTAATATACTTTGAAGTTGGGTAATGTGATGCCTCCAGGTTGCCCTATTTTATATTCTTACCAGCAGTGTATGAGGATTCTGTTTCTCCCCATCCTTACATCACTTATTGTTGTCCATTTTTTTAAAAAAATATAGCTATTCAAGTAGGTGTGTAGTGATAGCTCACTGTGGTTTCATTTTGCATTTTCCTAATGATGTTGAATATTTTTTCATATGTTTATTAGACTATAATTTTTTGATCAAATTTGCCATATACATTTCTCCCACCATGCCTTTGCTTATGTCATTTTTACTACATGTATTCCTCCTTTCTTTCCTTCATCTTCCTTCCTGGAAGATTCCCAGAGACCTTTTTGTCTTTCAAGCTTTTTCTATTTCACCATACCTTTTCCAGTTATCTGTGATCTCTTCTGACTTTAAACCATAGAGCACTGTGATTAAACCTCTGTTGTGAAATTTACTTGTATTATTCTGTCTTCTATTACGGTTTCTTGAGTACTTCCATATTTTCTCCTGATGAGCTTGGATGGACACCTGGGGCTATTTCTGCGCTTGCCCTCCAAAGCGCAGAACAGTAACATAATTGAAGTACTCCATGACCGTTTACCAAATAGACCTCAGAGAAAGGTATATGTTAAAGAAGAGATGGCTTATTCTTCTATTTATTTTCATCTTCGCTGTTCTCTTTAGGGCATGAAATCCAGCACTGATCACCTCAAATGTTTTCTACTCTGCACTTATGAGTCCCTTGCTCTATACATTACTTTCCTTTAGGAAGCTTAGCCTCACCAGAACACTGTCTCTTTTCCTGCTGCCACTTGAAATTCATGCCTCCAGACCCATTTGTCTAAAATGGTGGTTTCACCTTGGTCAGTTGCCTCTCCGATTTCTCCTAGCCAGTCAGCCGTCACCTCAAGCTTACTGCTCAGCCCTCTTTCTCTCCCAGCACGACCCTCAGCTATGTCTCCCTCATTGTCTCACCAACCTTTCTAGAAACTTGTCTACATCTATTCCCAGCTTTTTGTGCTCTCCTTCTTCTCTCAAAGGATCAGGTACTTAATTTCTCTTTAAGATCAGCCCTTCCTTGATCCTTTCGACTTTCTACCAGCTTCTGGAATACTGATTTATACAAGAGTCAGTTTTTCTGGATATTTTTAGTCTTTCCCTTGTTCTTTTGCTTCCTTACAGCCTAAAAACATGTTGAGGTTTATGCCCACATAGATCTGATCCTCCAACTTTTCTTTGTGTTTCTCTTCTAAATGCAACCTATCTTTTTCTCCTTTTCACAACGTGTCTCATAAGATCCACTGTACTTTTATTTTTCTGCTTTCTTACCTCTTATTTCATGTATCCCTCTACTTAAAATATACATATATATGGTTAAAAAAAGTCTTGGCCACAGACCACAGAAGAACTTACATTGTGTGTGTGTGTGTGTGTGTGTGTGTGTGCGCTTTCTATACCTCCAATACAGTGTAGACCCTACACATGCATACGGGAATAATTATATGCAGAAATGCAGCCTTCTTTTAGCCAGAAAGGATGCCTGGAACATGTGGATAAGCTTGGATATTTGTCTAATGTTAATTGGAATATTGGTTTTCAGTTGAAGATGCCAAATCTTCATAAAAGTAATTGGATTTAGCTTCCTATTTAGCAAACTACTTCAAATCCCTGAAGTATCCCACATCTGAAACTAATTTTTCTTGATTGTATCAAGTTCAGTCATGAGTAGAACAAGGGTTGACATAGTTTTTTAATATTTAAAATATTTTTTGAGAAGGTTTCAACACTCTTGCTTGTCCACAAACCTATTGTTAAGCACACTAAGTACAGATGCAACCTTTGTGTTTTGTGGAGCTAGTTTAAAAACCTTGCAAAACGGTCTTCTTGAGGTAAACCATTTATTCCTTTTTCTTATACACGTAAATTGAAACTTAGATTTTGATCAGATTTCAAGAAAAAACACAAAAATGGTGTATTTTTATTGCTTTTTACATGAACTTATATATGTACCTAATTTGACTTCTATAGATTCATTCTAGGAAATATATTTTATGGTAGTTTTCAGTCTGGAAAGTGTTATTCAGTCTACAAGTGTTCTGTGTAATGTCTAAGAGTATTTGGGGATAGTAAGGAAAAAAGCTCTTGGAATGAATATTATTTTATCATTAAAATTTAGAGATTAGAGATTCAGTTTACAGGATTGTACTATCAAATATTTATCAAGCATCTACTCTATGGAGGGGTCTTTAAGACTGGAGGAGGTGTACAGATGTGTATAATATGGTGTATAGCCTCAAGGAGCATGATGTTTTATACAGATAATGATTATAAGCATGGACAAATATTACTTCTTATCGTAGTCATTTGCCGTTGAAGATGATTATTTACATGTCTGAAAAAATAAAATGGCGTTTAAGTGAAATGTGAGCAGATGCATCATATATAATTTTTTAACTAAAATGTATTACATGAAAATCATTTTGGTTGAAATTAGCAACTAATAGGAATGACGTAGCTCAATGATAGGTTATTCTAATGTATTTTCATAATAGGTCCCATCTTGTTAGAAAAATATTCATAGCCATGCTTCTATGTCATTTTTTCTTCCCAGACCTGAATCTATTTAGCAGGTAAGTACTGTACAATTTAGTTGAATTGGATTTTCAGTCTGTTTTTAGTTTGTCTCAGAGTAGGACTAACTGCCAGACCTAACATCGTTCACTACTATGCTGCAGTGCTTAACGCCGAGCCTGGTGTGATGCATTCTAGGTGCTCAGTACATATTTGTTGAACTCTCTGGACCTGTCCCAAGGGCAATTGGCATTTCTTCAGGGAGTTTCTGAAGGTATGCCTTCTGTTTCTGCCAGCAGTTTCCCTGGGTCCAGAAAATTATTTTGCTAATGAGATGTGCACTTGACAGCTTGCATGCCTGTGCTGTCACTCCTGCTCCTGGAGTTCAGCAGTCACTGCAGGTGCTCCTTTGCTTTGACTGCGTTTTAATTGTCACGTTGTTTTGGGACTCCCAGTTTTGTCACAATGGAACTTTTGAGATCCTTTTATGCTTAAAAAGCAATTATCATCTTGGAACAAGAATAGGTCCCATCATCTTTCTGGTGTTAAGTTGCAAACATTTGAAAGTTTATGCTTTATATCACCTGAGGTGAATCGCTTGCTATATCCCAGTTAGGTATACAGCTCTTTTTAAAGCATATTTTTCATGAGCCTGAGTCATAGGTCTAGAAATGATGTTATAAAATACTTCATCTTTTCAAATTTTGGTTTCTAGCTTAATAGCCTTCTTCCTTGTGTTAGGCCTTTATCTTAAAATAAAAATGATTTCACATAGAATCCTGAAAGCTGTTGACTACAGTGTTTGACATAGTTTAGTAGGGGATGTTATGGAATAATTGGATACTCAGGACCTAGAAAAAGAGTCAAGTCATTTTTTGCTGTGAGTAAATTTTTCTGGTCTCCTCACAGTTAATACGGTAATGAGTTAAATGGCAGTTCAGGTAGCCTTCAGTCAAGTGCTGACTCAGATAAAACACAGTTTCAACGGTAAAGGTGTGGCGAACCAGGCATTCCTACAACTTCTGGTATCTAAAAATCCTGGCAGCCTCATTCCTACTGTCATCTGTTTTAACCATCAATTTTATCTAGGTGGAGAATCCACTGGGACCGTGAATGATAATTCAATTAACGATTTCTTTATTAAGACTTAGGCTGAGTTTAATGTTTTCTTTTGACGATTCTTTTTTAAATAGATTCTTTTCTGAAGACAGGTTTCTACAATGGTGATTACAGAGTCAAAGAACAGGAGCATTTCAAGGCCTAATCTAAACTACTGGGTTATCACCAATTTTATGAGTTGATGCAGCACAGAAAATGGGCGGGGGATTCTTTAAGAAGTCCCTGACACTGTCTTCATTTGCTAATGTACATCAGTATGACTGTTTTCAGATTCACTTCTGTTTTAGTACATTATGGGCCAAAAGAATCTTTGGGGTGAGTTTTTGAAAAAAACACAGTTTACAGCTGTCTAACTGGGGAAATTCCTTCTATGGGCTTGAACACTCTACAATAAACACACTTCTGGAATGTTATAATTCATTTAAGTTGGATACTTCGTTTTTTTAGAATTTCATATTCCTTAGATTTGAGGCATTGCAACTGACCTTGGTCATGTAGTCCAACCTTCCACTGGGCATAAAAACTCTGTCATTCAATGCAATCTAAGATTACATTAGCAAATACTTTTCTTTTTTTTTTTTTTTTTAATTTTTTATTGGATTATAGGTTTTGGGGTACATGAGCAGAGCATGCAAGACAGTTGCGTAGGTACACACATGGCAGTGTGCTTTGCTTTTCTTCTCCCCTTCACCCACATTTGGCATTTCTCCCCAGGCTATCCCTCCCAACCTCCCCCTCCCACTGGCCCTCCCCTTTTCCCCCCAATAGACCCCAGTGTTTAGTACTCCCCTTTCTGTGTCCATGTGTTCTCATTTTTCATCACCCACCTATGAGTGAGAATATGCGGTGTTTCATTTTCTGCTCTTGTGTCAGCTTGCTGAGTATGATGTTTTCCAGATTCATCCATGTCCCTACAAACGACACGAACTCATCATTTCTGATTGCTGCATAATATTCCATGGTGTATATGTGCCACATTTTTCCAATCCAGTCTATTATCAATGGGCATTTGGGTTGATTCCAGGTCTTTGCTATTGTAAACAGTGCTGCAATGAACATTCGTGTACATGTGTCCTTATAGTAGAAAATACTTTTCATCTCCTATGATGATTTTGAACAATTTGTAATGACTGCCAAAAATGCTGAGTTGAGAGAGATTCTTAGGTTTATCCCGGCTCCAAGACAAAGGTTGCCATAAAATTTAGCAGAGTCTGTTGAGATCATGGGAATTCACACTGTTTTGTATACGCCTGACTGTGAGAAAGGAGATTTACTAGCTAATCAGAGTGTGTTTTCGCTGTCAGCTTTTGGTTAACATAAGTCTTAGTACCATTTTCTCTTTCAAACGCCCAGTCTTTCATTCAGCCAAGTTCATTGGGAACTTCACTGAAAGATTAAAAAACAGAAAATAGATCAGGTAATGAGGAGAGAGAGAAACAATAAAGGTTTCTAATGACTTGCTACATCCACTTTCTGAATTTAGGCACTTTTATTTTTGCCAAGGGTTAAGCCTAGGTGATTGAGACTATATTCCGGTCCAGTGTGCAGCCACTCGGTCCTAGGTTCTTTGAGGATAGGGGCCATGTCCATCGTGTTCACTCTACCAAGCACAATGCCTCGCATACGGAATGCCTAGCGTAGCACAGGTGTCTCGATAAGTTTATAGAGTGAATTACTACAGCCCTTGGCATCTTTGGAGGAAATTTAAAATGAGATGTCAGTGCTCTAGAAAGTAGCATTGTGTTGGTTCCTCTGGCTTTGTAAATTTTTGATTACAAATGTGTGTTAATGGACAGTTTTATCTTCTGTAAAGGAGTAAAAATGAAAAAATTGATCATTAGAAACACTTTTGATTACAAATGTGTGTTAATGGACAGATCCATGCATTCATTTGTTGCTGGTTGCTGTTGTGATAGTGGCTTCGCGGTTCGCAGCGTGCCATTTCTGTGGAAGGGATTCTTTTGGTCGAAGAAGATTGATGATGTATTTTAACCCCCGATGACTAGGAACAAAACCTGACCATACGAAAGCCCTCTCCCTTGGGAGACTGAGTGTGTGGCCAGGGTTTGGCAGCACGACTTCTCGCAGTGGAATTCTGAAACTCAGACTTGTGTTCTATTTCTTTTTTTGCCAACCTTTGGGGCTAGGTCATGAAGGGTCTTTTCACAGTGGAAACCATTTTCACTCAATTAATTGGATGAAAACAAAGGCTGCCCCATGCCCTGTGGTTATTGCTTTACAAGCTAGAGGCTCAGATTGAATTGCAGGCTCCCTAGGTTGCTGGAGACAGGAATGCTGTGGTTGGCTCCACCCCCATGGAGAGGGCTGGGTTTGAAGGCGTCTTGTAGCCACCTTTCTGGTTGACTTAATAGGGAAGAAGGTAACTGCAAGAGAAGCCTTTTCCAGTCTAGCAAAGACATTCTGGGAATATGTTAACAAAACTCCTTAAAAGTTTTTGTGATCCATTTCCTTTTTTTAAAAAAAGAAACAACACACAAAACATGCCAATCAGATGGCAGAACCCAGAGTCTTTCATGTCACAATGTGTCCATTTACTACGGCATTTGGTAGATGAATAATACCTTCAGCTCCCAGTAGTTAACAAGCATACCTTTCAGTGTTACTTTTATTTTCTGCTCCCTGTAGCACTTAGCGAAATCCTATTATGCAATTGGGTAGTATTAAATGTTAAAAAGTTAATTTGTTCTGCATTCCATTAAAATTGCTCTTTTTTCATGTGAATTAGGCCTTACATCTTGTTTAAAACCTATAATTTAAGCTCGAACTGTAGTAAAGTCTGCAGTAACCTTTCACCCTTGCCGCCTTAATTCTTCGTCACACACATTATTTCAGGATTCTGACAACGAGTTAACTATTTGCTAGTTAATGAAAATATCTATCAATTAGGCAATATATGGACTTGAAGTTTTAATTAAAATTGTACATCAAAAATGAAATAAAATGTACCTTTTTTGATGAAAATAGATTTTAAAAACATTGCTTTCTTTCTTTTTAAAAAAACCATTTTTTGGTTGAGGCCAAATGATTGATTAAGCTGTTGATGGAAATGGGGAGCTTGTTTCCATTTTAAAGTATTGAAACATTTGCTTTTTAAATGTAATAGTTTTCTTATTAAGTTCACTGTCACTGTATATAAATATGCTTAGAGATTGTCTTATGATAATGTTGTGGAACCAGATCCTAATAGTGGTGTGGAATCTTATTTCTTGATTCCAAATACGTTAGATAACTTTTTTTTGGTATTTTTCAAACTTGTAATGAATAATAATAGGTAGGAAATGAAATTTCCTGAAACTAAGCTAAATATTTTAAGAGCATTTGGTGCTTTGTTTGGCCTATTTTTATTTGATGATCTGTATATACTTCATTAAAAATCAGGTTCAGAGACATTACTGATAATTGCAAACTTTGTTCTCAGCAGCAGAGAGTGTCTGGTGTATGAAGCCCTTAAAATTACCTTTAAGATCTTTAGCCTAGGTAGTTAACATCTTCATGTCACATCAAAAAAACAAAAACAAAAAAAACCCCAAACAACCCCACCAGAAACAACAATAAAAATGACAAAAAAAGACCCCCAAAATATTGGTTGTGGGGGGGGGCAGGTAGTGAAAGAAAGATATGAACAGATTCTGAGAATAATGGAGTTTTGAATTTGAAGAAGTCTTGGAAATTAGGTTTAGTTACCTCATTTCACAGGAGAATATAAAGAAGTCTCAAATATTCAATGACCTGCCCGAGGTTCTGCACTATTGATAACTGAGATGGGACAAGAACTGAGGTTTCTGAGATGGTTTGCTGGTTTTGAAAGAGATTTTGGGGTCCGAAAATCTAGTTTTCAACCCTGACTACCTTTGTAACCTCTGGCAGATGATTGAAATGCTCTGAACCTCAGTTTTATCTTCTGTAAAATGGGGCTATGTTCCATTGGGTCATTTCATGAGATAATGGATTTGGAGACCGAGCTTAGGTTCTGCCCTTTCCAAATGTTTTAACGGTATTGGCTCCCTTCCCTTTGCTAGGTCATTGTCTTCTCTACAATACACTGTCGTCTTGTAGCAGGTCATTTATGCAAAACAAGATCCTGGCTATTTTGGCGGTGAGGTCTGGGTTTGCCGCCTGACCAGCACCAGACACGGTGACACTAGTATGCACCTGGCTTATGATGATACTGTTGCCAGGTTTGGGCAGGAATCCATGCTGAAGCCTTTCGGCAGGTGCTTTTGCTCTGTGGCCTCGAGTCTCCTGCATTTCCTCACTCTTGTTTGATAGCACGGCCAAGAAATCCGCAGACACAGAGATGATGCTGAGGAAGCCACTGCCTTTTTTTTTATTTTTTTCTTTTTTGGAAAAGAAATGTTCCATGGAAACTGTTCCTGTGAATCCTCTTTGAGAGATTTATGTAGATTATAAAGTCAAAAGAAGGGGTCATTCAAGACTTTTCTTTCCAGGCAGAGAGGCCAGAATATAATTTTAGCAGGTATTAGTACAAACTGAGAAGGATTTTGTGTATGCTGCGATTCTTGCCAACATCTGTGTTTGCAACTCCCGAGACATTGCTAAGGTGAAAGTTTTTCTTCACTACTCTTGGAAGATCGTTGAAACAAGCCGGCCACTATTCTTTTCCATTGCATCTGTGTTATTGAGGCCTCTCTAGACACTGTTTTATGGAATCACGGGCCAACACAGATTGATTTGCTCTTCAGCAAAAGAACTTCATGCTGAATGTTGACTGCAGGTGTGTTTTGGAGGAGGCAGTAAAGGAGTAAAAATGAAAGGATCGATCAGTAGATAAAGCAGGTGCAAGTCATTTGGCTATTTAAACTGTAGAGCGGCCTGCTTTAATTTGATTTTTTTTACTGTAAACAAATGATTTTACAAACTATGAGTCCAGGTAGGTACATCCAAGGAATTTTCAGCGACTTTTACATGATTGAAGATAGAACTTTGAATTTGTTTAGAAAAGGTAAGAAAAGATCTAGTCCTGAGGGAGTGCAAAACATATACCATTTAAAAATACTTCCTCTAGTACATCAGAATCACTAGTTCATACTAACCAACTATTGCATGTATAGCCACTTATTAATATATGAGCGTGAAGGTACTTGGTGTGTATGTTTGTAAACTGTATCCATTTTATTAGTTGAAGATATTCTCAATTATTCCTAGAAATGGATAAACCTTCATGAGGACGTTTTAACCAGATGTAGCAAAGACCGAGGCATACTTTATTGATCATTTTGTACAGAACATCAGGGAATGTTCCAGCAGAGTGCAGCAAAAGCTAGTTATTGCAAAACATACTTTTGTCTTTTCTTAGTCTGGAATAAAGAGGAATTTCAGATTTAAAAAATGATGGAAACAAACAGTAGAGATCTTGGAACAGGGTTCTGTGTGCACCACTGCCTCCCATCCTCGGAGAAAGCCTCAGACAAGAAAAGCATCCTCTAATTTACGAAGGTAACACTAATCTTTCTTAAAGAAAGGACAAGGTGGCACCTCCAGATAACACCTGATAATTAGCACGATGTATTTTTACCTTCTTTTCGTTTCAATATAACTTTTAAAAAGTACACAAGTACTAAATATCAGAATTCTTTGTCAGAAAATACAGATAAGGAAAGGAAATAAAAATAAACATTGCCCTAATCCTACCACCCAGAAAGAAATCATAGTTTAAAGTTAGTATGTAGCCTTCCAGGTTTATGAATGTGTTAGATTACGTTATAAATATAAATAAGAGACAGAAATAGTTTTAAATTGGGTCATAAGGGGTATACTGTTTGGAAAGTGCTTTTTCTTATAAATATAAATTCTATTATGGTTATGGCTACTATAACTTTTCATAAATATTGTTCACTCTAGTTGCTAGTTTCAGTTGTGTTTGTACGGTATGCTTCTGTCTTTTAAAAAATGTGCGGCATCTTGCTTCACAGTAACATGTAAGTGATTCATTTTACTTTGTGAATAAATATTATTCTGATGCGGACCACTGTATATTTGATGTGTACGACAAGGAATAAATATTTACCGTCTCAGAATTAGTTGATTTTTCTTCCTGTTGGTGATTAACCTTAAGAAGCTTCCCTTCCTAACTTCTAGCCCATTTTTAGAGAGAGAGTGATATCTTTTCCTAGTTTGTGATTACACAGTGATGATACTTTAAATGTGTTGGTGTTTGTAAGAATATTGGCTAAGTAGGAAAATAATTGCCCAGCCTTTCCTGCTTTCTAGATACCACAATTCAATTACTTTTGATTGTCCTGCTTTAAATTCCTACTTTATAATAACAATGCCTTAGGTTTATAATATGATAATTTAAGAAAAGAAGTATAAAAGATCATATTTGGCTTTCAACAATGGGAAAAGAGCTAATTACCAGAGACATAGAGCTATCAGACTTTTTTTTAGAAGAGTCGAACTAATAAATTTGAATATTCAGTTTATTTTTTATCTTTATATTTAAAAAACAGAGACAGGGTCTTGCTATGTTGCCCAGGCTGGTCTCAAATTCATGGGCTGAAGCAATCCTCTTGCCTTTGCCTCCTAAAGTGCTGGGATTACAGGCATGAGCCATCTGTGCCTGGCCTCAGTTTACATATGAGCACATCTGTTTGAATTCTGTCTGGCACATGAATGTCCCTGAAGGAATACTGACTGGGAGAGACCTTGGGGTGACCAGGTCAATGACCCTTCTATCAGAAGCGAGTGCCACTTTCCAATCAGGCCATGATAGTGATCATGAGTGCTGGGGACTAGAATACTTTGCTGATTAAGGGGCTAGAAAGTCAGCCAAATTGGAAGCTGTAGCCATGTTAGTTATTACAGAAGCTACCTGCTAAGGGGCTGAGACATTAACAGGCCTGGCTATGTGATAAGATTGACCACAGAAGCACAAGTGTGAACCCGATTCTGTAGCAGAGAACATCTGCCTCTGCTACTGGGGTCAGGAACAGCCTTGAGCCTGTGGGAATGCAGCAGGGGACACATGTATCACCTTGCTGTAACCACTGGTTCTTCAAGCACAAAATCAAAAAGATAGAATTTTAAAATGAAATGTATACTTGGGGTGTGTCGTGTGTGTGCGTGTGTGTGTGTGTGTGTGTGTGTTTCTAGCTATAAGGGGATGAGAAAAAGGTTTTTGAATCAGGGCCCATGGGTGTGCTCACTGTGCTTCTGGTAGCAGGGTCTAGGATTAAGAGGGCCTTTTATATGATGTGTGAAGAATATATAAATGGCAACAATAAAAATATTTAAAAATCTTCCATTGGGTTAGCAACACAATTCAAAATCAGTAAACTTCAGAAATTATAGATGCTTCAGGAAATAAATTGAAGGCTTTGGATCATTACTTTGCAAATATAAGCATACCAGGACATTTTGAGACCAAATTTAGTTTCTGTTGCTACTGCAAAGATAAAACTTGAAGTCTCCTTTTTATGTTAATTGAAACCTCTCTAAAAACCTTGTAATTGGGGTAAGCAACCACTAGGGGGTAGCCATGATTTGGTTAAAATTTCAAGTCTGACTAGTGAAGCTTTTCCCAGTGGGAAAGTGAAAGGACCACTTTGATTCCTTTTGAACTAAAGCAAATAAAATGAAAAGAAAGTTCAGTAAATTTTACTCAACTTTGAATTAATTTCTTGACTTTGTTTAAAGGACATTTTCTTTTGAATTTTCAGCTACTCAGTGGCGTTTTTTGCTCCGGCCACCACCAACAAAGTTGACGTTAACTAATGATGACCTTTGCTTTTCTCATCACCTTGTAGCTGATGAAAACACACACATATACCACGCGCACTGTACAGTTCAAAAAATTATATCTTTTTGGTTTTGTGCTTGAAGAACAAGTAGTTCCAGCAAGGTGATTATGGAAGAATATAGGAAAACGTGGCTTATCATTTCTGAAGGATAGAGAGATTACTTTCTATTCTTATAAAAAGAACTGTTCGTTTTCCAAAGAACAGTTTTCTGCTGCTGGCTAGATGCTTCTCGAAATGTGTACGCTTGATACTTTAGTAGTTCCGAAATTTGCTTTGGGTGCAGTCTGGAGGTGAGCATTAAAAAATACAGATTCCTGAGCTCCACCCTTAGATTTGCTGAATTTCAAGGGAGAAGGGATGTTTTTTTTAAAAGGTTCCCTGGCGATTCTGAGGCAGGAAAACGCTTGGCAGCCTTCTCTCCCGTAATGTGTGAGAACAACACCAGTAAGAGAGTATCTCAAAACTAACTTTAAAAAAGTTCCCATTATTAGAAATGGGTATTTAAAAATATCTACGAATAGCACATGTAACAAGACTTTAAGCAGAGGGTTTAACAGACTGTTGTAGAAAATTTTAATATGCAGACCGTAGTGTAACGAAATTTCTTATTTGGGGGTTTCTACTTTATACTGATAGCCATATAATGATAAGATTTTCTTTTTTGATTTTGGAAATGGAAGTGTACTTTCTTGTGTAGCTGCTATTTAAGAAAGATCTAGAATGTCAGAGTAATTGAAGTTCCTTTTATAACTTGACTTAAGAGATTTGCTCACTCAGAGTAATGGATGTGCAATACTCACAATCATGTTAAAAAATTTAAAAAGTTTATGATTTGTTGGATATAATTTAATATTTTAATAATGTTTATTAACCTCTTCTTCCCCTAAACTATGAAATAAAGGGGAAGTGATCACGTTGTACTTTACAGACAAGAAACCGAGCAGTGAGGAGGAAAACCACTTATCTAAGGACTTTCTAATCTACAGTAAACACACAGAAGAGTATTGGATTATTTTGATTCCTGTGCCATTTTGTTATCTACCGTTCGCTGTAAAAGGAGAAGTTCTCCTCCCTTCCCAGCCCCACGTCTAAACTTACAGACTGGCTGCAGATCCCACTGTTAGCCTTTCTACCTAAATCCCACTTTATTCAGTGGAGCTCAGTGATTAATTACTGGTAATTAATTTTTATCATTACTTAAAGTATTCTGACAATACAAACAGGCACACTTCAACAAATTTTATTTTTATTTCAAGTTCCAGGGTACATCCAGGCAGGACGTGCAGCTTTGTTACGCAGGTAAACGTGTGCCATGGTGGTTTGCTGCATCTACCAACCCATCACCTGGGTATTAAGCCTAGTGTGCATGACCTGTCCTTCCTATTGCTCTCCCTCCCCCAACCCCACCCGCTGAGAGGCAGGGTGTGCTGTTTCTCTCCCTGTGTCCATATGTTCTCATAGGCACACTTTTGCGAGACAATCTAGTCAAGTGATGGAGGGACAGCAGCTTGCCTGTCCGGTCTTTTCTCCTCCAAAGGCTCAGAAACTAAAGGCACTGTTCTGAGAGGAGCTGGAAGAAGTGAGGAATTAAGAGACTTCTTTTGGGACCTAGTTAGGCAGAGTCGATCTTGTCTTACCTTTGAAACACCAAGCGGGCCTCACTGTATTTTATGTCAGTGTTGAGCTTCAGGTAGCCGCGCCAGTGTCTTCTGCTGCTCACTGGTGAGATCCAGCTTGACCTTACAGCGGCAATCACGTTAAGGGAGAACAAGGTAAAGTAAGCACAAACAGAAACTTAGAGCTAGTTCTGAGCAAATGTGGATCTAGTTTTTTTTACATTAAAAGAAAACAAAAAGGAAGGCTGACTTTAGGTAACATTTATCCAATTTAGACTCAAATAAACCAAGAAGTTTATGAGGTCCAGTTTGTGGAGTGAAATATTGGCGTGAAGAGAATGGAAATTTTGCATGTAGGAAAATGTACGGGAGTAGAATTAGAGAAGGAAAAGTCACTAGTCACGACCCGATGTTGCTACAGCCGCACCAGCTACTTTGAATGGGAATTCAGTCTGTTATAACAAAGAGGGCCCTGTAAACGCTCCGTGATAAAAATGGCAAGTGCTTCTAGCCGTTGCTATTTTTTGAGCACTTGCTCAGTGCCAGCTATTGCTAAGCTCTTTACCTACATTATCTCAATTATTTAAAGGGTTCTGTTGCACAGAGGGACTCTGTAATTTTTTGCCCTCAATAACTTAATACTTTTAAAGAGCATTTCTTTATGTAAACACTTCCCTCTGGATTTGAAATTTTAGGAAATAAATGGGAAAATATTAGCTAATCTTGTACAAGAGAGAATGATAGTGTTGGGCATATGCTGTAAATTCTCCCCAGATTTCCCGAACTGTGATCCAAGGAATATTCTTCTGGGAGATATTATTAGATGTTCTGTAAAAAATGGGATTTGAAGCACTACATTCTGTATCCTTCTGCTGGGGAGTCACTAAGCCACACTGGGCTGTTAAAGGGTCTGAGAAGTTCTGCTTCAAATAAAATGGCGTTTGTTAAAAACGACGTTTACCATTTTCTTAATTTAAGTACAGAAGACTTTGAGAGGAATGGTCAGGGAGGGAGGATGGGAGAACATTCCACGAGGGCCTAGTGGGTGTTGGGAGATGATTCTGCTGGATGTCTCTTGTTTCCATACATCTTGCAAGAAGAGACACTGACTGCCTTTGTTCTGTACTATATTTTCAAGAAGGATGTTTTATAGAGAATAACCCTGGACAATAGAGATAGTATCTCCCTGCAGAGCAGAGGTAGGTTGTTTAGTACAACAAAGACAATAGATCCTTCCAGGACCAAGTTTAGGCATGCTTACCGACCATTATAAAATATTCAGGGGTTCCCTTTCTCCGGTAACACACACAACCCCTCCACGTGCGCAGATGTCACCTTCTTGGCCCTGTTCACATTCTCTGTGGGAATTTGGGGTCAGGGAACTAGCACAAATGCTGACATTCTGGCTCCCGTTGTCTCTTTGAGTAGTAAAATCTTTTGCCTCTGACCTCGCAGTCTTGAAGGAAGCTTTTGCAAGCATCTGTGAAACCATGGCAGATTAACTTGTTAACTTGCAATTAGAGTAAAATCTTAGACTTCTCACAATTTCTGAAGGGTTGGGTAGAGTAGGGTGAGAGAGAAGAATAGAGCGGCTGGAGCGAAGCCGTGAAGAATGGAGAAAACAAAAGCCTCCAAAGTTAAGCATCTTCTAAACAGTCTAGACTATCGACTCTCCTGGCAATGCTGCTGCTTTGAGCCAGCTAATCCCAGTTCCTCGAGCTTTCCTTTTAGGGTTTATTTGCTACACTTCAGTTATGTGTTGGTACTATTGTTTTCTGGGCTCGATTTTTCTAGGTATAGAATTTCTGTTTATATAATAAAACACCAAATGGTGCTGGATTATTAGTTTTGTAGCTGTTGTACATTTATGAAAAGAAGGACTAGGCAATTTACTCTGCTAGGCAATTTATGTGGGTTTTCTGATATAATCATTCATATCATTCAGGATTTTGGTATTGCTTTTTTTGAAATTTAGATGTGAAGAAATTTGACATTCTGTGAGGTGGTTCTTATAATATTCATTACTATCATTTATGAAGAGCTTATTAAACACCAATACTGTGCACTAAGCATAGGATATTCTCATCGTGACCCTAACCAGTTACTACTATTATCCGTATTTTATGCACGAGGAAACTGATATCCAGAGAGGAAGTGACCCTCCCAGGTCAGGTAATGAGTAGAGCTATAATTTAAATACTTGTACGTACCTATGACGTCAAAATCCAGTTTGCCGTGTTCCCCTCCACCGTCTGCCAAATTAAAGTTTTATGACATTATTTGGCTTGAACTGAGGGCGAGCATGTAGTTATAATCCAAACTAGACATTTTTGAGAGGAAAGGGGAACAATGTTAGTAATTGCACTAGGACAACAGGTATAGTCCAGAGTGTCCTAGAAAAGCAGGCTGTGTGTTCATTGTACTGTGTAAGTGAAATACCCACGTGAATGGTAGGATAGATTTTAGTCACATTTGCGCAATTGATTTTCGACAGGTGTGGTTCTAGGATATTATTTCCCATTGAGTCAATATACTGAATTCAAATAGTTTAAAATATTTTATGGTGCTTTTAAAAGTGTTTTATTGCCAAGGTAGACCCACCTGTATTGACAGTTCCAATACAGATAAAATGGATTACTGTACATCCTTTTCTCACACCTCAGTGTTTTATGAGTTTCTAGAACTTAGTGAAGTCTAAAGTAAAGGGAATATTTGTGACATTTTTAAAGCAAAACAGGAGAGAATTAATCTTTTCTCTCTTCTTCCACTCCCTCAAACTGAAGAACACGATTGACTTGGCTTTATATGGTACACATTCCTCATCTAAATGAAACCCAGCCGAGGATGGAAAATTGCAACACCCTCTTGTCTTCCTTGTGTCGACTGACAAAGGATAAGATTCTTCAACTTTGCTTTCCTGGACCTCCTTTTCAGTGACAGTTCTAAAAAGGAGAGAATAATAATTACTATAGAAGTCTGTGATGACGGTAATAGTTTTCTTGTGGTTTATACGTAATTAATTAGCCTCTACAGACGATGTTGGTGGTTTTCGATTAATTTTTGTTGTTGTGCTACTTGTCAGAAATTTTTTGACACTGGTGTTAGGCTGGCTTTGTAAATACATTCTGTACATTTTTCTATATTGAAATACTTTTGAAGAGTATATTCTGTGAAATGATTCTGTGGTCAAATGATATATCTTTTGCAGATTAACAATGTACGTATAAGCATGTTGGAAACTAGATGAAGTCCTAGAATGCTGGAAATAACTTGCTCTGTTTAGCGCAGCATTTCTCAAACTTAGACACTGAGTGCTTTTCTAGTGGAACGTGTATTAACTTTCTGTGGAAACCTCCAATCACACTTTGGAACACATTGGCATGTGTGTAGTTTTCTTTCTTTTTTTAAAAAATACCACCTCTATTGGTTCTCTATCTCCCTTTATTTTATAATTTTGTGTTGCCACTCTCTCCCCTTTTTTGAGTAGCTTTTGCCTTGAAATTAAAAAAAAAATTTAACCAAAAGTGTTACTTTTTCAAAGTTACTGTAATTCATTGTACTTGGAATCTCTTAATCTCCTTTTTCCTGCCCACCACGATTTGCTTTGTTCCTTTTTAAAACTTTTTAGTTTAATTATCATTTATTTTTATTCTTTTGGGACACGGAAAGCATTTAAGGCTATGAATTTGTCTTTGAATATAGCTTTGCCAGCAATCAAGTGGAGTGAGTTGCAGTACGGCTTGGCGAGAACAGCACTGGCTTAGGACACAGCTAGAGCTTTACCAGCGTCCTGCCACAGATTCCGTAATCTGGAACCTGTTTCTGCTTCTGTAAAATGACATTATTAATACTTACCTTTCAGGATTGAAAAAACATTTTTTTTTCCTGTGGCATTCATAGCGCAGTACCTAAAAGGTAGATGGCTGACCAGTGAATGCCTATCTTTTATGTTTTTCTAAATACTCTGTAATTTCAATTTCGATTTAGCTTTGTCACAGTAGTTTCACAGTAGCTGTTTAGGAGAGTAACTTTACTTCCCAAATAACGAAATTAAAAAACTTCTAATGTTGTAAACTATTTGAGTTTCATTTTTTTTCTGAGATCCCTTCTCTGTGGGAAGGGAGCTTTGTCTTTAGGAAGCTCTAAGCCTGTATTAGCTTGTGGCCCTTGAGGAAAGGGTCTTTTCTTTACAACATCAGGTCAATTTGAAAAAATCGATGTATGGGTCTTACTGGTACCAGGGAGAGTGCTACTAGGATGGGTCCAACCTGGACTACATGCTCACGCTGGTGGCCATGTAAGGTTCGTTCTGTTACCAATACACAGATTAACACATGTGTAACAATTACATAGCAGTAGTGAAAACAGATAGTCAATATGGTCTCCCCACAGTCTGTTAACTGAAATTCATGTAATCACTCACTTACTCAAAAGATGTTGAGAGTCTGCTCTGTCAGGTACTATTTAGGCATTTTGGATTTATCAGTCAACAGAAAGAAGATCCCAGACTTAATAGGACATAGATTCCAGCAAACATTTTTCTTATTTATTTGTTAATAATTATGTTTGTCCTCACTAGATATAAATTCCCTGGAATCAGCCTTTTTTTTTTTTTTTTTTTCTTATTCTCTACTGTATCCCTAGCATCTAGAAAATACTTGGTATGTTGTAGTATCTCAATAAACATTTGTCATGTGGAGGAAACTTGGGCACCCTTCTGGGTGGACAATGCATCTTGTTTTACTTTGTTGCCTAGTTGCTTATGTGGAGGAAACTTATTTTATCTCAGATAAATTGAAGAACTCAAGTTAACTGCAGCAGGTAAAAGTCCAAATGAATTTATTCTTTCTGTTTTTCCTTGTCTCTACTTCTTTCCTCTATCAATCTCCTGGATTTAAAATATGATAAAATCTGGGACATTTTTCTTGCTCACCAGTGGCCAAGAAACAGTGGAAATTGAATAAATACTTAACAAATGAGTGTTTCGATCATAAGAAACGGGGCATGTTTACCTCTCCGTTGTTGGCTGTTTGTGCAGTTGGGATTTGCAATCTTCCATGAATATGGAAGGAGTTGGCAATAGGCGTTTGGGAAGTAGAGGAAAAAGGTTAAGACAATGGTCCTGGCCTGGCATGGTGGTTCACGACTATAACCCCAGCACTTAGGGAGGCCGAGGTGAGTGGATTTCTTGAACTCAGGAGTTTGTCACTAGCTTGGACAGCATGGCAAAACCCTGTCTCTGCAAAACACACACAGAAAATTAGGCATGATACCATGTGCCTGTAATACCAGCTACTTGGGAGGCTGAGGTGGGAGGATCACTTGAGCCCAGGAGGCAGAGGGTGTGTTGAGCCAAGATCATGCCACTGCACATTCCAACCAGCCTGGACTACAGAGTAAGGCCCTGTCTCAAAAAAAAAAAAAAAAAAAAAAAAAGGCACTAGTTGCCTGAGAAAGCAGTTCCTGTCTAGTGAAGAGGTGACGACTGGCATTCTGGGTCTGGGTTGATATAGATTTTTGACTTGGTGAAGCCGGTACAATTTGGGGAGCTCTCTTTCGAACTTCCAGCCTTCTCTGCTCAACTTGGCTTTCCTATTCAGAGTCTGCTGTGACCTGAATGTTTGTGCCCCTCCCACCAACCCCAAATTCATGTATTGAAACCTGATCACAGATGTGATGGTATTGGAAGGTGCAGCCTTAGGGAGGTGTTTAGGTCGTGAGGGCGGTGCTATCACGAATGGGATCAGTGTCTCCATAAGGAGGCCCTAGAGAGTTGCCTTGCCCCTTTTACCATGTAGGGACACATCTAGAAGGTGCCGTCTATGAAATAGAAACAGGGCTCTTATCAGACACTGAATTGTTAGCACTTTGATCTCGGAATTCCCAACCTCCCATACGGTGGGAAATAGATTTCTGTTGTTTGTAAGTCACAAATTTGTGTGATATTTTCTTTTTGATGTTTTGCTATAGTAGCCCAAATGGACTAAGCCAGAATCAGAGCCATGCGTTTGATGGAAATCGCTCCTGATGTGTGGTGGACATAATACACCATGAATGTTCATACTTTGTACTGCTTTGTAACTGGGCATCTTTTTATAACATAAGCTTTTGAGGGAATGAACACTGAAATAGGAGAAAAGAGCAGATCAAGCACCACTTGATAATTACCGAGTCAATTGAAAAGTCGGTTACATTTGTCCTTGTAATGAGCACCGAAGAAAGAGTATTTTATAACATCCCCAGGAAACTCATTCTCGTTTGTTAGACATTTGTGCCAGGATGTTTTTTCTTTAATTACTCTAAAGAAATCTTTATTTTGCAGTGTAATTAAATGATAATGTGATTTTGTACATCTTCCGTTTCTTTTATGATAAACCTAAAGGGTTCCGGAGAAAACTAGAATATCATCCAATTTAAGGTGTTCTTTTTGGTCGTTAGGTTACAGTATTAAATCACTAAGACAACTTTGTCTCTTTTCTTTGTTGTTTTAGAAGAAATAATTTAGCAGAAAAAAAATGCACCTGCAAAAGAAAAGTTGTACACGTTGTTACTCGAAATGGAAGATGATTTGAAATCGAAACTGTATCATTTTTATGAGGCCTGTAGAAGAGTTATTTGTGAACATTTCTAGGCAAGTTTTTATGATAAGCATGTTTTCCTTTTCTTCAAGATGTTTTCCCTCATTCGTATCATATTTGGAACGTTATACCCTAAAAGTTTCCCCTACATGCTTCTAGAGTTAAGAATCCTTTTACCTGCTAGTTTCCTCTCTTGCTCATTCTCTCCTGGGACACTGATCTATTCTGTAATTCAGACCCTCAGTTGAAAAGGAACTGACAGGTATGTGACTAAGAGAGGGCTTATGTATTCCCTGAGCCATGTTCCATCAATCACCTAGCCACTTTACCTAAAGGCTGAAAACCGAATCATTTCTTCCAGTGCCGCATGCCAGAAGGCACTTGATTTAGAAATATGGCTAATGTGGGCTATACTTAACTCTTTTATATATTTTATTTCTGTTCTTTGTTTTAACATATGGCATATAATTTTGTACTAATTTCAGAGATAGGCAATTAAAATTTTGCATTTCCCCGTACCACAAGTCTTGTTAATGGGTATACTAAGTTACATGAAAACACATGTATATTAATCAATAATTTACCTTCAATCACAGTTATCTGTATGATGCCTTTCCTCTGAGTCACTGGTGGAGCACAGTTTGGCAATGAGAAAGCAACAGTTGTTACTGATTTTGCATTCTTTTGGCAGAGTTGCAACAATTTTGCCATACCCTGATCCAGTAGAGATATCAGATAGATTTCTATACTGTACTTGCATTTGAAATTTCTTCCTCTGTTTTTACTCTTTTTTTTTCCATCAGCTTATAACATCATAACATTGATTAGCGCAAGTAATGTATTATTCATGCCATTCTGGTTTCATTCCATTAGTGCTAGGGGTATTAGTATTCAGTATAAGAGATACAGTTATGTCAAGGGCCCTCTGGATCAGCTAGTCTTGTTTTGCATTTGTTACACATTCATAGGAGAGACTTCTTTGTAGAGTAGATCTTTTTATTTTGTTGGTGTCAACTGGAATGAAATGAGAGCCTAATATGAGGCTGATGTGTAAATATAACATTTTAAATTTTTTTATTTTACAAATAATTATGTAAAATTTGAAAAATTTGGAATGTCTAAAAATTGGAAATATGTAAGTAGGGAAATAAATTATTCTGTATTTTCATCATCCTATTGACATGTTGATTTTACTTTCTAGTCTTCTTTTATTTAAAGAATAAAGTTCATGTTATATATGCAGTTTTGAATACTGATTTTTAGCATTACATGATTCATACTTTGCCATATAATATTTTTAAAACTTGATTTTTGAGGAGT
Source organism: Callithrix jacchus (assembly GCF_049354715.1). Taxonomy (NCBI): domain Eukaryota; kingdom Metazoa; phylum Chordata; class Mammalia; order Primates; family Cebidae; genus Callithrix; species Callithrix jacchus. The sequence continues at coordinate 2,334,592 of NC_133512.1, forward strand.
ACATAATTGTTTATATTATCATGTCATTTTCAACCATTCTCAATTCTCAAATATTTTTTCATAGTTTATTTTTTAATAAATAATAATGTACATCTTCGTTTATAAATCTTTGACCTTATCTCTGGTTATTTCCATACGATAGATTTCTAGAAGTGAAATTATTGGGCCAAATTAGCCTTTAAAAAACTCTTGATACATATTGCCAAACAACTTTCTAAATACACTAAATTTTAATTTTCTGTTTGCTAAAAAAAACTTTCTGTTTTAGCTTAGGTTGCTGTAAAGTCATTTTTGTTTGAATGTGTATCTGTCTTTTTAATAATACGTTCATTAAAATAGACAAGTTAGAACATCGTTAGATTACTGAACAACCGAAACAACTCAGTGGAGAGCCTTCTAATGCTGAGAGCTGTCTGACATATTGGTGGGCCGTCTTTTCTTAGTGTGTAATTTTTGATGATTTAAATTGCCAGATCCTGTAGCTAAATGTTTGAATGGAAATATCATGTAGGCATCTGAGCATTCGGACAGATAACAGTTCTTTGAGTCTGCTGTGGAAAAATGGGAGCTGCTGTCTGCCGCTTCACCAATAATAACTGAGATTATGTTGTGTTTCACCTGTTTTTATCCATTCATAGAACGATTTGGTGACTTAATTTTGTATTTGTAATCATGTCAAAATTGGTACAAAGTCTAGGTGATCTAATCAAAATGAGTTACATTTGAAATCATACTGCTGCTCATTTGCTTATTGGACCGTAAAGAATGGAGTCTAAAATGTACAGGGACGGTCATGACATGATATTATGTGAATTTAATGTAGTATTGCGGAATTGACCTCGGGAAATATGCAGGAAGTCCTAAGTTCAGAGAAAATGTTTTAATTAAAATATCGTGACTCCGTTTTACCCTTCCATCACAAGGCATTTTGAGGAATATTATGAAATTTCACTTCCTTTATTAAGACTACATAAAATGGATAATGATTTCTTGTCCTCTGCCCAATTTGCCTGGAAAATTAATTTACTGAATTATAAAATAACTGTAAAATTTAGGTGTATTAAATATCACATGTTAAGAAGGTGTTTGATTGGTGGTCTTCCTACTTGAGCACTTCTCTTTAGGTTCCGCATTGGTTGATATCTTATTGATGGTAAAAGGAAGTAAAAAGGAAGCACAGGGATTACCAGAATACTTGGAGTCATCAAAAATTCTGTGTATACAATTTACTGGCTATAGGACCTTTGTTACTATCAAGGATTTGTTAAATTTTTGATACTTTATAAGCACAATTTCTTGTCTCTTAATGAGGAATGACATTAACTCAAAGATTGAATAATGAGTACAATATCCCTTTTGTAGACGTTCTTTAATAAAAATGTGTTATTTTCTTATGCTTGTATGTAAAATATGTGCAAGGTTCGGGCTAGAGCCAGGACTCTATTGAAAGAAACTAAATCCATTAAGTGTAGAGCACTCAGAAAGTAATGCCTTCAAAAACGTTTTTGTCTTCTCCTTGCAATATGGATGCATCAGTAGAGACTGAATTAAATACCAAGCATAGTATGTGGGTTGGCAACATCCTGCGTTTGCGCTGTTGGAACTAGTTGGCCCCGTTTGCGGGAATTATACTGATAAAGATAATAGTCACAAAATAGCAGTGTATGTTTTATGGAGCTGTATTTTCCACAAAGGCCATTCACTGGTTCCAAGAGGACTTGCTGTGTTCCCTTGTGACACTGCGTTTTGTCCCTTGTGCTTCAGATGTGTGAAAACTTTTGTGTTCATTATTATCAGTACTTCACAGTGAAGCAAGAGTACTCTAAAGAGTTATCAGCAGATTCCTTGGGCCAGAGGTATCACCAAGTGTTTACCTGGGGAAGGCGGCCTTGGTCTTCCCATGACCTTTTAGCAGCCTTCCCCAATTCTTTGAGATAGAGAGTTAACATATTTGTAGTCTTTTTTGTAAAGTGCTGTGCAAGTGCAACTTCAAGACAAGTCAGCCCCCTACCTTCCAAGTAGACTGCTGTGCTGAGGCCGGAGACAACACAGTGTGCCCTACTTAGGCAGGAGGTGTTGCTGTGCCATTACCTACTGTGCTTCTGCTACTTAACTATTCCCTGAATCTAGAGATGGGGGAGCCCTGTAGCAAAAACATATGCCATTGCTGTTGCTAGTTTTGTGAACTTAGATCCTATTTTTGCATTATGAAATAAGTGTGCTATAGTGTACTTGATGGAAGATGCTCAGTGGTTAAAACTTTTACTGTGTTATTACTAATGATTAATGTAATAGCCCTTTGACCACTGCCCCAGGTTTGAATCATCTGTCTTCTAACTTGAAGTGATCGTTCCTCAGAAAGTTTCCTGAGGATTATATAATTGACACTTGTAATTACATTATTTGTAATCTCAAACTTTTGTACTAGAAATAATGAATAAAAGCATTTCATTTTTCAAGTTTAAACCAATGGTTCTGTATTCATTAAAATTATTTAAAATGAATTTATTTGTTAAGAAAAGTCAGGCTGTTCTCTCTGCCATCAACTTTTAGATCCACCTTAATCATGGTATTTATAACGCTGTGTTGCAATAACTTGGCTACACATCTGTTTTCTTAACAAAGCTGTAAGCGGTTTAAAGGAGGGGGACTGTCTTCACTGATACCCCTAACTGTTAGTAAGTGTTCTCTTTGTGGATAGGTGCCAGATAAATGTTTTCCAACTTATCATGAATTGACTTAAGCATGGAATACTGCATAAAACACAAGTTATAAAGCATTAGCCATCTGAGAGAATTTCTGTGTGACTTGACTTGTAACTGTGACATAGTTTATTTAACATTAACTTAGGTGGTAAGATTTGTACATGAGTGAGGAAATTTAATATGTGATTTGAAAATATCAGGGATTAAGTAAAAGAAAAAGAAACCGCCTGCAGCTTTTATGTCTCAGTTGCACCAGTCTTTTGGACTCTATCTGTCCATCACAAGCTTGTCTCTGCTTTAGGCCCGCCTCAAACATTTAAGCCTTGTCTAGAAGGATAATTAGAAACCATCTAATTCAGGTTATTTCTATTAAGGTAAATAACGGAAACTTGCTTTGGCATTTAACCATCTAATTCAGGTTATTTCTATTAAGGTAAATAACTGAAACTTGCTTTGGCATTTTACCTCTTTGGAGTCAGAGCATGGCTCGCCCTTTGTGAGAGGCCATGAGGCTGCCCTCTCTGCTCCTGCACCAGCCTTCTTTCCAAACAGTGACCTGAGAGTGATCATCGAGTAGAACCAAGTGCTATATCAGGTTAACTCCAGAGTATTTTTAATGGATATTTAGAGACGCATCAGAGTGGTACCTGTCAGACTCATTTTTAATTCTGGGGAGAAAAATTCTTGAATTTCACGTAAATTCTTTACCTGGAAACACAGATTGATTTATGTTGAAGATTACTACTACACAAGAAGTGAGGGCTTCTTAGATAAAATGTGTATGTGTTCAGCGTATCTTTAAGAACAGCTTTTGGGCAGTGCCTCACGCCTGTGATCCCAGCACTTTCCGAGGCCTAGGTGGGCAGATCACCTGAGATCAGGAATTTGAGACCAGCCTGGCCAGTGTGCAGAAACCCCGTCTCTACTAAAAATACAAAAAAATTAGCCAGGCACTGTGGTGCGTGCCTATAACCGCAGCCACTTGAGAGGCTGAGGCAGGAGAATCGCTTCAACCGGGAAGGCAGAGGTTGCAGTGAGCCAAGATCGTACCACTGAACTCCAGCCTGGGTGACAGAGCAAGACTCCATCACAAAAACAAAACAAAAGAACCCCACAGCTTTTGTACAGCTATTTTGAACAGCTTTTGTAACTTATTCAACAAGTATTTTTGCTGGACATGGTGTTAAGGTTTGAAATATGGAGATGAAAAACACGTAGTCTCTCCTCTTTAGTAATTCTAACCCACTGGCAATAAAATGCAAAAAAGCATATGACTTGATTGTGAGACAGGCAAGGCAAGTGAGTCAACCTTGGTGTTTGGGTTTTGCATGAGATGCTTGTCTAGAACAGTACACTGTGTACAAGGAGAAATTTGATATGAAATAATGTCTCCTTGTAGCATAATGCAAGAAGGCCTAGACATTAGGTTGGCAGTTTTCCAGCTATGGGATCATGGAAAAGACTCTTATAAAAACTTTTGATCTTGTAAAAGACTCATAAAAATTCTAAGCCATAGGTTCATCCATTGAAGGTTGGAAATAATAAAGCTTATCTCATAGAGTTGTGTAGGTTAATTTATTTGAAGGTGCATTGTAAATCACAAAGTACCATACAGATTTGAGGTTAGTGTTATCAGTATTTGTTTGAATGGTGTGATGTCTAATGTTCTTTTGGTCTCACTTGCCCTGATCAGTACATGGTGTCGCTGTGTTCTTAGTTCAGCGTGGAGTAACAGTCATCCCTGTTTTCTTACTGGTTTTTGTTTTCTAAAGAAAGGGTAGTTTTAAAAATTCCTAAATGCATTACAGCTGGAGGCATTCCTTAACACATACAAATTATTTATTATTATTTTTTTGTTGAGACAGAGTTTCGCTCTTGTTACCCAGGCTGGAGTGTAATGGTGCAATCTCGGTTCACTGCAACCTCCGCCTCCTGGGTTCAGCCAATTCTCCCGCCTCAGCCTCCTGAATAGCTGGGATTACAGGCACGCGCCACCACGCCCAGCTAATTTTTTGTGTTTTTAGTAGAGACGGTTTTCACCATGTTGACCAGGATGGTCTCGATCTCTTGACCTCATGATCCACCCACCTCGGCCTCCCAAAGTGCTGGGATTACAGGCATGAGCCACCGCACCAGGCCTATACAAATTATGAAATATGGAATGGTGCTTGGTGGGGATGCTACTGTGTAGCACATGGAAGGTCATGGGCCATGGTTTTTTGTTTTGAGGGGCTCCACTTAGGTTTATTGAGGCTGTGCCTAAAGGTTTGAGGTCAAGAAAGGGAAGCTGCCAAAATTTCGAATTTCCTTCCTGAACGAGTTGTATATCAAGAACCTGAAATGTACTGAATCACAACACATTGTGTTAATTGATGTTAGAGAGACATAGGGAATTTTTGAACGTGGAAAAATTTCAAAGTCCACCAGTATACCATTTTATGAGGTAGGCCAAGCTCATAGGAAGCATAGGACCTAGTGCATGGTGTATACCATTTAGCAGTGAGGCAATTTATAATTTAATAAATGGGCATAATCAACAGCAATAGATGTTAGAAGAATGGTTGCTTTTGGGGAGGGAGAGGCATTAATTAGAAAAAGAAATAGAATTTTCAAGGGTGATGGAAATTGTTCATATTTTGAGTGGGGTATTAGTCATACAGGTAGATATATTTGTCAGAGTTCATTGAACTGAGAACTTAAAATCTGTGCGTTTTCTGAATGCTTCAACAAAAATAATAAGAAAAATGTTTAAAAGGAAAAAAATTACTAAGCATGAATGCAATAATCAAGTGGATATAGATTACTGTATAATGAGTGGAACATGTAATTGTGGGAGAAAGCGGAGTAAAAGAATCATGAACACAGGCTGGAGAGGTGTCAGTCCAGGGATGCCCCCGTTTATGAAAGTGTGAGCTGGGTTTTGGGGAAAGGATGAGCTGTTGATGGGCCAAAAAAAAAAATAGGGTGGAGAGAAAGATCCTTCAAATCTTGGAAACCATATGCCTAAGGGCTCAGAGGGAGCAGGGTACAAACTGAGGCAAGATGCCAGACGGATTTACAAAAAATATTTAATCTTCATTTTTATGTTTATTGTTTTAATGCATCTATTTATAAAATGAAAAGTATGGTAATACCTTATGGAAATCATCATTAATGATATTTTGGATTATTACTACATAAAAAATTTATGTATTTCTTTAGAACATTCTTTTTGAGATCTTGAGTATTCTGGTTAGTAAAGCCTGAAGCTTGAAAACCCACATAATTGTATTTATATAATATCTCTATTAAATCAAGAAGTTCATGTTTGCATGGTTATTAGCCCATTTAATTGCAACTAATGTATGCGTTCATGGCTTTTATCTCATTACCTTTTTGATTTGATTTCTTTCCTAAGAATCCATTATGAGGACTTGGACTCTTGTGGAGCTCAGAAAGTTTAGGGTGTGTTAAAAGAATTCCTTTTATAGGTTATCTCAACTCAAATATAGCAATGTTTTCAACCATCCCTGGCATATACTGGCATATACTTCTTCTTATTTGAGACAGAGTCTCACTCTGTCCCCCAGGCGGGAGTGTAATGGCACAATATTGGCTCACTGCAGCCTTTGCCTCCTGGATTCAAGTGCTTCTCCTGCCTGAGCGCCCTGAGTAGCTGGACTACAGGTGCCCACCACCATACCTGGCTAAGTTTTATATTTTTAGTAGAGATGGGTTTTCACCATGTTGGCCAGACTCATTTCAAACTCCTAACCTCAGATGATCCACTCGCCTCAGCCTCCCAAAGGGAGCTGTAATCTCAGCTGAGATTACAGATGTGAGCCACCGTGCCAGGCTGCTGGCATATGCTTCTAAGAAATTTCCTCTTTCAGTCAGTTTGACAGTTGAATCCATGAACTCTTGGTCTAAAAGCGCTTGATACTAATTATCATATTATGTTTGCCAAAGACCAGGAAAGAGATTTAGATAACAATAGTTTGCATCATTCAGGCGTGCTATAAAGCGCAGAGAATAAGCAGTGTGGTTTGTGGTGTGTGCGGTGTATGTAGCACACAGATGAACTTTGAAAAATAAGCGTTCTCGAGAAAGTATCAGTGGCCTGTATCTGAAGTACTCTGGAAACATTTCATCAAATTATTAAGTTCGTAGTGGAATGGAGGGAGCGAACATTAATCATGTCAGTAAGTGTTTTTTAAAATAGTAAGTTAAAGTCTTACAATTGATTAAAATGGAAGCAAGTGCATTTTGATCTGATAAATTATTTCTTCCTTCTGATTAAGAAAGAAAAGGTAATTAGCACCTCACAAATCAGCAGTGATGATGGGAATCTCCACCATAAATGTGCCAAGTGTAAGGATTATTGTCCCTCAAGGAAGGCGTGTGCGTTCAGGATAATGTGATCACCTCTTTTTTGGTCTCATTAGCTTGATGTTTGTCAGATTTCTTTAGTTAACCCAGGTCTGGTTAGAGTTATAAGCAGCCATTACCTGCATTGGTCCTTGTCCAATTTTCACACTGTGTAAATACAGGCAGAAATAAAAAAGTACTCCTTAGAAATAGCTCTGAAAACTGAGGAAGTCTATTGGAAACATAAAGCATATCTGGCATCTTATATGTCTTGTATGAAAAGTTAATGGAATTGGTTTTTATGACTGGCTTATGGAATCGGTCTCATTATTGCACTGTCACACCTTGTATGTGGATAAATGGGCAGATCATGTACTCATTTCTGTGAAAAATTATGACTACTTTGTAGTAGAACTGGCACCATTACCAAGAACTTATGAATTGGAGGTTGGTTTCGGTAAAAATGGAACTCGTTTTAAGCCAAATATCTTAAAACCCAAACCCTTCAATCCTAACTGTTCATGAGAATTAATTTTTGTTTGATAGAAAGGTGGAAATGGAAAAGAAGACTTGCTTGTCATTATGTCTGCTGGTTTATAAAGAGAAATCTGGAAAGGTTCATTCCTTCATATTCTGAGACTTAGCTGATGGAGGACTAAATTCGTCACTGGGATTCTCTTAAATCCAGATATCCTGTCTTTCATGCCCTTCCCTCGCAACTGGAAACCCCTGTATTTTTCTTCCCTCTAGACTCCATGCTTTAAAAATTGTCTCTCAAGGATGATAGATCAATTTTTACATGCTTTTATTAATACTGGATAGAACTGCATGTAAAAGTGTTTTATCAGTGTGAAATAATTGCTACAAAGAGGCTTGTCATTTTGCTTTACTTTGGAAGCCCAATTACACATAAACAAACAGTTTTTGGAATTTTAAAAGAACTGAAAATAACTTTTTGATTCTCTGTTTCACCTGTAAGGAGTTCATGTTGGCACCCTCTTACAGTCTTAGGAAGCATGGATTTATAATCATGCCAAAATGGGTTGCGTATGACACCAGACCCCTTCTGTGTGATTGTGAACGATAATGACTTTACTTAAGACAAGTGTAAGACAATAAAGTGAATGCCGAGAAAAGAAGTCATCAGCAGGAGTCTGTGAGTTCCCGAAACAGAGAGCTCAAACTGTGCCCATCACAAGTAGAGTAGTTTTAAAAATCAGTGAAGGTGTTTGAATTGATGAGCTGTTTGAATTTGTCCTCTGACCTCTGAAATGCCCTTTCCCATTACCTCCTCAGGTCTGAAAGATAATTACTCTCCTCTTCTTTCCCCCCTGAGGCAACCCTAGCCAGAATTTCAGCTTTGCCTTTTGAAGGGTGATACCCGTGGTGCAGCATATTGGGTCAGGATATGACCTTCACATCTGTATTTCACTAGAACCTCAGAATAGAGGGAGCCACCACCGTTGCTGTCTTAGATGGGTGCTTGGAGAAGTGCTCCCCAAATCCAAACCAGTCTGCATCTTGATAGTTCGAGGATCATTCTGTTCTGAAACTGCTTCTTTATTGTCAGTTTTGAAGAACGGTAACTCTATTATTGGGGAGATAAAAATGCAAATGGTCATTTGGAAGTAGTCAAAGATGATTAGTCATTTTACATGATCTCAATTCTTTTAAACAGTCTTTTTTTTCCAATGTGGCTAGCTACTGTATTAAGCACTTCTGGAGTTGCCGTAATGAACAGCTTAATCAGTTCATACACATTTGTTGTGCCCTGTTAAGGACTTTAATTGGAAATAGGATACATCTTTTAAGTAAGGACTAGTCATTAGAGAAAGCTGATTTGCAATAGTTAAATGTTCACATTATACTAAAGTGAGATATAAACACTCTTTTGTAACTTGCACGTTATTACAACATACAGATGTCTTGGCTCCAAAAGCACGTGTACTAAATGAGTGCTGCTTGGATTTATGCCAGGGTCAAGGCTTAGTGATCTTAAGTAAGAGCCCAGAACATCCCATGATGGGAGATCAACTAACTGCTTTTTATTCTAGGAGCTCCAGCTTATGCTTTGGAGTCTGTCGCTAGTGGAGAGTAGATGCCTAGTATAATCTGTTCTCTCTGCTCACAACTGAAGACAAAGCCTTATCAATATATGAAGACCTTAAAATACAACGGAAATTTTTGCAGAAAGTTCTTGTTTTAGGGCAAGTAGTGGCTGGTTTAGTGGCTTCCAAAACGGCTGGATTTTTAATAATATTCAGCTGTCCAGGGAAGCTGGGAGGGTAGAGTGCATCTTTCCCTGCATTTAGAAAAATGGTGCATGTATGTTGAGGGGAAGTGAGTAGAGAAGGGAGAGGGAGATGAAGAGGAACAAGCCTGTACAACAGGTTACATCTCTAAGTTGCGTTTTAAATTTCGCTGGAACTGGTCTCTGTTGGAGAATCCACGTACAGACCTACATCCTGTAGGAGGAAGCAAGAGCCTGGGTTTTTAGGCCTTTGAGCATTGACTGACTGACGGCTGAATGCAGATGCCAGTGGAGATTGAATTGTGCTAAATGTTCCTGTTGGAACTGTTACCATTTTAGCTAATGTTCTGTTTACAGAATTGCATAAGTTTTGAGTGCTCTGCCCATAATCCCTTTTCCCTCATAAGCCCTGTTATTTTCATAGCAATTTTGCAAAATGTGAAGTTTTGCGGGAACACGTGTATTGCATTTATGTCAGAAATGCCAGTACATAATGGTAAATATCTACTTAGTAAACTACTTGTATGTTGATGCATAAAGTAAAATTTTGTAACAAGACCTCAATGATCAGATTGAGAAACTGAGGTATGAAAAGGTTGTCTTCTTCTTAGTTGGAATGTTCTCTGTTTAGTAAAGACTATTCTAATCCATCTGAATGATATTGATATGGTTTGGCTGTGTTCCCGCTCGAATCTCATCTTGAATTGTAATCCCCACAATCCCCACGTGCTGATGGAGGGACCAGGTGGGAGGTGATTAAATCATGGGGGCGGTTCCCCCTTGATGTTCTCGTGCTAGTAAGTTCTCGTGAGATCTGGTGGTTTATAAGCATCTGGCATTTCCCCCGTGTGCACTTCTCTTTTTCCTGCCACCATGTGAGGAAGGTTTTGCTTCTCTTTCACCCTCTACCATGATTGTAAGTTTCCTGGGGCCTCCCCAGGCATGTGGAACTATGAGTCAATTAAGCCTTTCTTTGTAAATTAACCAGTCTCAGGTAGTATCTTTAGAGCAGTGTGAAAACAGACTAATATAGATGTTAATAGATTTTTGAAGTAGAAAATGTATAATTTGTATTATTCTTTCAAGTGATATATTAACAAAAACTCTAAATTTATTTTACTTGAGAGTGAGACATCTAAAATATGGTTGCTTAAGAATAAAAATAGCAACCACAGCAACAAAACCCTTTCCATGGAATCATAGTCGTAACACTTTACAGGTGAATAAAGGAGGCCTTAAAAATTCAGTCTTTGAGAGCAAAGAGAGTGATTTACTTGAGCCAAAAGTTTCTGCGCTTCTATGCCTAATATTAAGGTACAATTCTTCGTCCATAGTATTGCCATTTGGTCAATGTCTTGATAATAGTAAGTTAACATTTAATTATTAATTAAGCAGTATTAATAATTATTAATAAAAGCAAATGTTAAAGCTATTTTTTTGAAAGAGCTTGAAATTCCCTTACATTGTAAGTGTCATAACTGTGATTATATCACGTCTAAAAGCAGGTAAACAAGCGGTATTGACTGCACACCTGCCTATTACCATGATCAAACAACCTATCTGAAAGAGAAGGAGGCCTTCATTCAAGCTTTATTTGAAGTTGGAAGCTTGGTATCTGCCCTAGGAAAGGTAGAGAGTGATTAAATGAGAAAGCGGCTTAATTACTACCTTTTTCATTGTCTTACGTGCAGTTCTCCTCTTCGTCAAAGATGAGGCCACATATTTCATGGTCAGCCTATTCACTCTCATGCTGTGGAGGGAACAGCAAGCAATATTAGTGAAAGAAATCGGGTTGTTTGCCTTCCGTTCCCTTCGTCTGAAGCACACCAGTCCCTAATTTGGTCTGATGCTGAGCACTTCAGAGGACTTCCAGCTGGCATCCAGACAAAGCCTGAACATGTGGAGAACAGATTCCGTCTGAGTTGACTGCTAGGCTCATTTCACCCTAGATTGGCTAAAGGTGGCAAGTTCTGCTACCAAGAGAAGGTTTAATAGTTTAGAGGGGAAAAAGCCAACCACAGGTGGGAAAGAAACGAATGAATTTGTATGATAAGCAAAGAAGTATGTTATGTTATCCAAGGATGAAGCCTCAGTAGCATCCTTCCACAGGCCACGCAAGTATTTTTAGGGTTGTGTTTCTTACACGTGATCATGGAGGAAGAAAGAGGAAAACAAAGATCGCTAAAGATGTGCAAGAAGAGACAACCCAGACTATTCCACTTTATTCCTGGTTGGCAGATTCTCTCTTCACTTCTAGGCCAGATGGCCACAGACGGATATCACAACGAGAGGTTTCAGGTCCGCAGTTAATTACAGAAGCCGCGGGGAAGCAGTCAGAGTGGGCAGCTCACAAAGAAATAGATGTCAGAGGAAACCCGTTCAGTCAGACCTAGGGTTTTAGAGGACAAACCTCATTACAATGAGCAATTGAGTAATAACAAATAATTAACGTTGTTGGGAGTCATGGCTTGACTTGACTTTGAATATTGTCCTGACATTTTTTAAAAAGTGCATATAGAAGCTTTAGACCTGATTTAATGCTAGTCATCCAGCTGTTTCCAGAAAGACTTCTCATGCGTGTCTTAATCTGCTACTAGAGGTATTTAGTGTTATTTTAGAGAAGTTTACTATTGGGGTGTTAAATATTTGATGCCTATGGAATGATTAGGTTAATGATCTGAGGAGGCTGCTATGGGTTGTGTGTCTGTTACAGAATTTCTCTGATTTTAAAATCTCACAAATACTGACTTTTGATGACTTTTGCCCTTGGTATAGCAGGTTATTTTTGGAGACTTCCAAACAATTGAAGAATTAGAACTGATTTTAATGAATAAGGAAAGGTGGATATATCTTGTTCAGGTTCTGCGGCTTGCCTACATGCTATCTATTTTCATTACTAGCAGAACTCCTGTTTTGTTTGAGAAGTAGGGAGGGTAGTGGAGAAGGAATTGGGTGAGCAAGTTTTATTGATACCTAGTTTTGTTTTTTTTTTTTTTTTTAAAAAAAACAACCTTCTATTTTCTGGGCTCTTTTTCAGCTTAGAGTGGATGTGTTCCACAGTTCTGGCCTGTAAGTTGGAAGTTGAAGGCCTCCTGTCTTCTTTGATGTTCTGCCACTCTGATTCCTGGCTGCCAGTTTTCTGGACTCTGCTTATCCTGATAGCTACAACATTGCCTTGGTTTCCTGTGTGGGGGAAACCAAAGACTTGTTCTGACTTCAGCTCCGGTCAGACCTTTAGAAATTGCCCCAGTTCAGGCCTCCCTCCCTCCCTCATTTCATAGCCTTTCTGATGTCTATTCTTTTTAGCTTGGGTTGGTTTTCCAGATGGTGTCTTTTCCCATCTGGGATGTGGTCTGGGTGCGTTGCCTTTGCCTTGGCAGTTTTTCACGTTAAAGGCTCTCATGTAGTCTCTCATTTACTATTCTGCAGGCGGCATGGGGTAGGACTCCAGAACAGAGTCAGACCTGGATTTGAATCTTGTTATACTTAATCTCCCTGTTCCTCAGTTTCTTGAGCTGTAAAAGAGGCTGATGGTCTAGCTCAGAACTGTGATGTGAGGATTAAATGAGGTGAAGCTTGTGAAGCAATTGGCTCAATACCGTTCAAATGATATGTTAATGATGATTATGCTAAACCAACAACAAGCATTGAATAGGATTGTTTTTCCTTCCTGACGAGTAGGAATCAGACACTTTATTCATGAAGTATCAGAACTGGTGCCAGATCTGCAAATCTAAATGTTCCATGGGCAGTAACCATGTGGTCTCATTCACTGCTGTTTCCCTAGTATCTGACATAGGCCCTGGCACAAAATAATAAGAACAACAGTTAACATTTAGTGACCACTTAATTTGTATCAATCTTTTCTAAGTTCTTTACATGAATTGACTCATTTCCTCCCAGAATACAAGAGTAGGTATTATTACCTCCATTTTGGAGATAAACTCAAACTCAGAAAATTTATGTAACTTGCACAAGGTCACACAGCTCTTAGCTGGCCGAGAAGAAAGCTAGTAGTCTGGTTCCAAAGTTTCACTGCCTCTCAATAAATATTGTGATGAACAACGGGAGGACAAAGAAGAAACCCAGGTCCCGAGTCCTTGTGCTGGGTGTTGATTGTGGTAGTTGTGCTGTGGAATTCAATTTTGCTGCTACTTTAGCAGGGGTGTGAGCCCTGAATGGATGACTCTGGGGAGAACTGCAATGGTCTGTTTATTCCCTGGGGCTTCTGTAAGGGCAGCAGTAAGGGAGAGGGTGAATTAGCAGCCATAGACAGTACATCACTAGCAGCATGGTACTGGCTACAGGCAATTCCCAATTTATGGACAGGTTTGTTTTCCAAAATGTGTAATTTCACTGTTTGGAACTCAGCATGCTTCACCAATAAATAGCTAAGTTAACATCTACAGTAACTGGAATAGTTCTTAGGGCCCAGAGCCCTGGAGATGGTTGGAGGCTGGGCAGACAGAGGACTTCCTGTGTGGACAGGAAGTCAGCAGTGAAGGCTCGGGGTGGCCTTAAGGTTTACTATTTTTGAGAAATTCCTATAAGCAAAGTTTAATAAGTAAGGTTTTACATTATTTGAATGTTCAGCATATATCTGTATTAGAGTACAAGGACATTTTCAGGACATATTTCTCCATATAGAACCTGGAAGCAAAACATTTAAATGAAATAAACTCAACCAACTGTATTTCTTATGCCTGTGGTTTTACCATAGGAATTGAGGAAACAAATTGTATTATTCTTGGCCAATAACAGAAGTACTTTTTCATTCCTCCCTCCCTTTTTATTGTGGCAAAGAAACCATAAAGATACAAACACACACACACACACACACACACACACACACAACGTAAAATTCACCTTTCCAACAATTTCCAAGTGTATAACACTGTTGTACAATAGATCCCCAGACCCACTTATTACATATGTTGAACAACAACTCTCTACCTCCTACTCCCTGTCAGGTCATCCCTTGACAGCCAACATTCTACTTTCTATTTCGTTCATTTTGACCACATTAGATACCTCATGAGTGGAATCATGCAGTATTTGTCTTTCTGTGACTGGCTTGTTTCTCTTACCATAAGGTCCTCAGTATTCATCTATGTTGTATAACACATGACAGACTTTCCTTCTTTTTAAAAGCTGAATAATATTAATATATATGCCATATCATAGTTTCTTTATTCATCTTTTGATGGACATTTATGTTGCTTCTTCCCCTTGGCAATTGTGAATAAGGCTGCAATGAACATGGGTGTGCCAATATCTTTTTGAGATCTTGTTTTTAAATCTTCTGGATATATACCCCGAGGTGGGGTTTCTAGATCATATTGTAGTTCTATTGTTAGTTTTTTGAGGAAACGCCATACTGTTTTTCATAGGAGTTGCACTCTTACATTCTTACCAGCAGTGCACAAGGATTCCAGTTTCTCCATGTCTTCACCAACACTTACTAGTGTGTGTGTGTGTGTGTGTGTGTGTGATAGTGGCTGTCCTAATGGGGGTGAGGCGATAGCTCATTGTGGTTTCAGTTTGCATTTTTTGGATGATTACAGATGTTGAGCATCTTTTCCTATGCTCCTGGTCATTTGCATGTTTTCTTTGGAGAAAGATCTATTCAAATTCTTTGCCCATTTTAAAATCAGGATAGTATTTTTTTGTTGTTATTGGGTTGTAGGAATTCTTTACATATTCTGGATATTAATCCTTTATCAGATACTTGGTTTTAAAATATTTTATTTCATTTTATAGGTTGCTGTTTCATTTTGTTGATTGTTTCCTTTGCTGTTCAGAAGTTTTAATAAAGTTTTATGTAGTCCTGCTTTTGCTTTTTGTTGCCTGTGCTTTTGATGTCATATCCAAGAAGTCCTTGCCAAATGTAATGTTATAAAGCTTTTCCCCTGTGTTTTCTTCTAGGAATTATAGTTTCAGTTTTTAACCCATTTTTAGTAAATTTTTAATATAGTGTTTTAATATATTAATATATTAAAATTATTATATTTTAATATAAAATATAATTTTTTAATTATTGTTAAAAGTGTTAAAAATTTAATATAAAAAATAGGGGCCCAATTTTCTTCTTTTATGTATGGTTATCTAGTTTTCCCAATAAGTAGTTTCCTTTTACTATGTGTAGAAGAGACTGTCTTTTCCTCTGCTGAGTAGTCTTGGCACCCTTGCTGAACATAATTTGAACATGTATTTGAGGGTTTATTTCTGGGTTCTCTGTTCTGTCCCATTGATCTCTATATCTGTCTTCATGCCAGTAACATACTGTTCTAATTACTTTAGTTTTGTGCTAGGTTTTGAAATGAGTAAATGTGAAGTCTCCAGCTTTGTTCTTTCTCACTGTTTTTGTTCTTCTGGATTCTTTGAGGTTGCCTGTGAAATTTAGAATTTTTTCCCCCTGTTTTTACAGAATATGCCTTTGGGATTTTGATAGGAATTTTAGTAACTCTGAGATTGCTTTTGGCACAATGGACATTTTAACTGTTTGTTTTCTGTTTTTGCAGAATATGTCATTGGGAACTTTTTTTTTTCTTTTAAGACAGTCTTGCTCTGTCCCTCAGGCTGGAGTGCAGTGGGGTGGTCTCAGTTTACTGGACACATCACTTCCTGGTTTCAAGCAATTCCTGTGCCCCAGACTCCCAAGACATTGGGATTACAGGCATGCACCACCCTGCCCAGCTAATTTTTGTAGTTTTAGTACAGATGGGGTTTTGCTGTGCTGACCAGGCTGGTCTTGAACTCTTCACCTCAAGCAATTCGCCTGCCTCAGCCTCCCCAAGTGCTGGAATTACAGGCATGTGCCACTGCACCTGGCCACCATTGGAATTTTGATAAGAATCTTACCAATACAGGATATCTTCCCATTTATTTTTATCTTTTTGTTAAAATTTTTTTAAGCAATGTTTTATAGTTCTTAGTATGCAAGTCTTTTACCACCTTGGTTAAGTTTATTACTAAGTGTTTAATTCTGAAAAGTACCCCTTTAACGTTAGCTTATAGAATTGAGTTCATTTCCAAGTTTGACCTTCTACAATAACACTCTGTTTTTTTGAAATTCAGCTGTTCTTTTCCCTCACCACGAACCACAGTTTTTTGAGCAGTCAAAACAATGTTCACAAAGCCCCTTGCACTTTGGTTGTAGGAAAGTCCTGTATATCCTTACTTGGAACTTTGCCTGTAATGTCTGTCTAGCTTCCACATTCTTATTTCTCTAGTGGAAAAGATCATATGTCTTGTATGGGGCTGTTCGAATATTAAATAACATAATAGACACAAAGCTCTGAGCATAATTCATGAAACATACTAAGTGCTCACTAAATATCTATTAAATTTTTTAAAATTCATACTCACATGTTTAGTGGTTTCCAAAATTACAGTAGAGTAGATGTCATAAGTTTTGAGGGTAAAAAGTTATTATGGGAACACACTCTAGCAAGAGTGGGGAGTAACCACCGATAGTGTAATCAGAAGAAAGAGGACAAAAGCTACAAAATTAAATATAAAAGTGATAATAACGAAAAAATTATAGCTAGGTAGCATAGGATCAAAAGAGCTTTCTACCTGTCCATAATTTCTTCTGACTGAATAGATTTATAATCAAATATAGCAATTGATGTTCATAATGGTGACTTCTGAGTCATGAAGAAAAAATTAAATTACACGGCCATGCACTTCATCTAAGAAAATAGGGCTGGCAGTGCAATTTAGAAAGGTTTTCTTTCAAAATAATATGCTTTGCTGCTAGTTAGCTACTCAGCTTTTCCAGAATTCCATAATGTTCCATATGACTGAAAATTTGAAGTACTGGAAATTATGCTAGGTCTCAACTATGGTTATGGGTTAAGAGTGTTGATGTCATTAAGACACACTCTTTATGCTCTTCATGATGTTATGTTATGGAGTATTAAGATTTTTTAACCCTACTCACAAAGCATCTGAGTTAAAGGGAAGAGGGGACTACATGGCCTTTGCTCTGCTGGTAGGGTTAGGCTAGATGTAAACACAGTTGACCCTTGAACAACGCGGGCTTGAACTACATGGATCCACTTGTACATTGATTTTCTTGTGCCTCTGCCACCTCAGACAGGAAAACCAACCCCTCTTTTTCCTCCTCCTCAGCCTGTTCAACATGAAGACCACGAGCATAAAGACCTTTATGATGATCCACTTCTACTGAATGAACAGTATTTTCTCTTCCTTATCACTTTCTTAATAACTTTTTCTTTAGCTTACTTCACTGTAAGAATACGGTATATAACACATATACAAAATATGTGTTAATTGACTGTTCATGTTATTGGTAAGTCTTCAGGTCAACAGTAGGCTATTAGTTAAATTTGGGGGGTCAGAAGTTGTACACATATTTCTGACTGCATGGCACGGGGTGGGGGTCACCTTTAATCCCCTCATTATTCAAGTATCAACTATACATGTTACTTAGGATGCAATGGGGCTTAGTAGCCTCTAGGGGTCATTGATGCTCCTGGACCTCCCCCACCTCCTTCCCTGCATGGAAGGCAATATCATACAGTGGTCACAAACATGGACTTCGGGAATCTACCAATTCGGAATGCTTTGGGCTGTAAATAACTGAAACCCAACTCAGATTGGCTTAAACAATAAGGAAACATATGAGTTCATATAACTGCAAGTCCAGAGGATTCAGAGTTGTTTTGAATCTAGTAGTTTCTTTTTATTTTATTTTACTTTTTATTGCATTTTAGTTTTTGGGGTACATGTGCAGAACATGCAAGATCGTTGCATAGGTACACACGTGGCAGTGTGTCTTGCTGCCTTCCTCCCCTTCACCCTCATTTGGCATTTCTCCCCAGGCTATCCCTCCCCAGCTCCCCCCGCCCCCCGCTGTCCCTCCCCTATTCCCCCAATAGACCCCAGTGTGTAGTACTCCCTTCCCTGTGTCCATGCGTTCTCATTGATCATCACCCGCCTATGAGTGAGAATAAGCGGTATTTCATTTTCTGTTCCTGTGTCAGTTTGCTGAGACTCATGGTCTCCAGTGAATCTAGTCGTTTCTGTTGCTCTATGACTCACTTGGCTTTGACGTCCTCTGTGTTTCGGTTTATCCCTCAGGTTTGTAGTAGTGAGATGTCTGTAGCAGTGCTGGACCTCACAGCTGCACACACTATCCAAAGGCTTACTCTTAGAGGAAATAAACTCTAAGAACCTCCCTGCAGACATTTCCTTATTTCTCTCTGGCCTGTATTTTATCACTTGCCTGTTTTGGAAAAAATCTTTTGATACTGGAGAAGCATTAAGTGGCTTAGGCCAAGTTCCTGAACAGGTCACTGCCAAGAGGATGGGATTTTCATGATTGGCTCAGACAAGTCATGATTCATCTCGAGAGCTGGGGTCAGGCCACCTAAATCATAATGGCTACTGCACTGTTAAGTTGATGGATGTAGGCATGGGCACACCTGCTATATAGTCAGTCCTGGGGAAGGATTTGGGGAGAGGCCCTGGAAGGTAGTCTTGGGGCAGTTTGGGCAGGGAATTCTCTGCTAAAAGGAGCATATCTAGAAGGCAAGGCACAGCCTCCTTCTTTTATAGACAGCTTTCTCTCTGGGGAGGAGTTTGGTTAAGAGTGGACCCCATTCTGGCCTCTCAAAACTCAGAGCCCAAGACAAACGTTTATCTTCTTGGTGTCAGAGCACCTCCAATGAGTTGTAAGCCCACTGGCAAGTGACAGTTTCCCAACAATTCATTTTTCTTTTATAAAGGAAGAGCAATCCCAGTTATATCCAGTTTATCAAGTTATGAGGTTAATGGAGGTGATCTATGCAAAGTATTCATTAAATACTAGCTGCTTTTATTGTCCTTAAGTACCAGCAGGTACACATTGTTCCCTGGCTCTGTCACTTCCTGATGAAACAACCTTGGCAAATCACTTGACCTCCTCAGACATCAGTTCCTCATGTGTAAAATACGGATGGTGATGGTGATACTTACCTTGGAGCTGTTGCTGCTGTACTGGGAGGGAACACGTAGGACACGAAGCCTATCCTCTGTCATTGTCTCTGCTGTCAGAAGACCTCAGTTTTTGATGAGAGGAGTTGGCGATTCTGGGCTACTGCTGCCCTGCATAATTTTTTAGGTAAAATTTTCCGTGTAAAATCTGCCTCTGATGAGAAAATTTGCTCATATTTTAAAGAAACTCAGCTTACTAACCCAGAAAGAAATTCTTGACAAGTTATCCCCTCTTCTTCTTCTTCTTTTTTTTTTGTATTGCAAAATATTGCCTTTGTGTCCTGTCACTACTCAAGGCAATCTGACAAAGTTGGTCTTGTTTTTTCTAGGCTTTGTTTCACCAAAACTATCCCCTCAGCAATAATTAACAGGCTACCATGTACATTAGTGACTAGAAAACTGTCAATGGTGAAAACACCCCCATGGTAATTTGGGGTATTGATTTTCTTTAAAAAGGCCATGTCTGAATTGGGACCTCAGCTAACCCAAGATCAGAACTACAGAGGATTATATTTATAAGAAAAATCTGGGTTGGCCCTTCTTGCGTTCCGTTTTAACAGAGCTGTTCGTGATAAGTGGTTGCTTATTTGGCCCAGCATATTTTGTTACAATATTAAAAAAGAAGAGATGGTTCATTAGTGCCATTGAGTACGTCACTATGTCTGTCTTTTATATTCAATAACAAGCAATTTCAGAAATATCTGGAATATGTGGAGATAATGAAATTGTGCTGGGGAAAAATCAGCTGTCAAAGCAGCGGCCCCACACGCATGTGCACACACGTATGGCCCATTCATCCAAGATGTCAGTGTTATGTAGTATTTGTGTCCTTTGGTGAATAATTTTTGGTTAATTATAGAAATAACAATTTTTTTATAGTATACAGAGGGATGGGGACTGAGTGTCTTGGAATGGATTTGGGAATAATGTACATTTTAAAAAATTTGAGCTATAATTTGAAATCCTTTAAACTGCCAGGTAATGTTAAATTTCCCATAGGCTTCGAATTTGAATGTAGATTTTAGAATTTTTTCCATAACGAAGGGAAAGTGTGTATTGAATTAAGCATCATTTACAAAGTGGCAGTAACACTTGAATGCAAGGAAAGGTAGACAATAAAGAAAGAAGATGCTGTCTTCTCTTCAGTCTTTCCTTTTACAGCTGTGCTAATTTATATTAGTCTAACACATAGTTATATTTACATGGTAATTAGGACACTGTTTTGCTTTATTTTATGTGGATTTTGTGGTTGTTTTTGAGTTTTAAAAAAAAAGCACCTGAATTAAAACCAGGATTTTCTTCATTTTTTCCCCCCTCGCACCTGAAGTATTTTTTTTCTCTGTATCTTAGATGTGGATAAGTAAGTGTCTCTTCCAGATAGAATGGAAAGTTCGGGATTGCTTTCATGGACAAAAAAACCATGACTTTTGTAGGATGTTACTGAATAATGACCCTGCATCTCCTGTACAGAGTGTCAGATGGAACTTTGAAAAGTGACAAGATGTAACATCTCCAAAAAGTTCAAGTTTTAAAATAGAACAAATAGGTCATGAATAGAAGGATTATTGATTAAGTTCTTATAACTGATTCTGATTATGAGTTAATTTTCCTAAATAGAAAACATGTGTAGAACAGATGAGTAGCACTATTAAGTGGGATGAGGATTAATTAAGTGGGACAAGGAGTAAGTGGGGCTGAGATTTGGTCACCATGGTGCAAGGTGGAAAATGTCTATGTAGCCCCTAAGACGGGGCCGTGTGTGCACTTCAGACTATTTTAAAGCCAGCCCTTTGGGAGAGATTAAGATTTATCCTTCTGCCCTCTTCTCTGGCTTCTGTAGGCCTCTTCAGATGTTGTTTACAGAGAGGGTCATCTTTCTTGAAGATGCCTGGGACACACTGATTAATGAGTCATAGGAGCAATCAGCTTTATAATACTGTGTGTGATTGGTAAGAGACTACATATTTTCCTAAGGTACAAGAAGAACGTCAAGAATGAAATAAATTAGCCTATGCATGTGTAGAGGAGTTTCTGCTTCTTCAAAACTAGTCTCTTAATATTGAAACACTTTGAGGAATAAGATAGGACAGATTTCAGGGCCTTTATTCTACCTGTTCCGAGGGCAAGATTTTAAGACTTTCTCTGGACCAAAGAAAAAGGACTCTTGAGTCTTGGCTAATGTTCCTGTTTTAATAAGCACTTCCACTATAGTCACTCTCTGAGAAATGTCACCATATTCATTTCCATATGTTAAGAGCTCGGATGCTTTCTGAGACTTATTTGCTGATGGAATAAGATATAATTTTACACTAAAACATTTCACAGAATATATGGAAAGCATGTATGGTATCTTAGGGTGAAAGCGGTCGTTTGGATTTTCCTCAGCTAGCTGATTTTTGAATTCAAGGTTAGTTTGTCTGAAAGCATGATATATTTATCTGTAAAAAGGAAACTCTCATGACATTGTGTCCGAAAGAGTGTTAAAGACCTCAATATCTCTATTTAAAGTTTAAAAATACAATTTAACTTTTAATTTAACCACTGTTAGTCAATGCTCTTGCAAGTGCCCATTCCATAAATCACTGTATCGTTTGCCAAATAGTTGCCATTTATAGATCAATAAAAGTCCAAAGAGGTTAAGTGATGTTCAGGTAACACAGTGAGTGGCAGGATCAGGACAAGGTCTGAGGCTTTTAGTTTCTCATTTTTTTAGCTCTAAGACAATTAGCTGGTTCTGCTCTGGCATTAGCCAACTTGAATGGAGTCCTCAGGTGTGCTTGTAAAAAGAGACAATAAGAGACAGTCGTCTGGCTTGGATGAATCAGTGTACTTTTTTTGGGGGACGGGTAATGCTTATTATAGAAAATGTCTGATTTAGCAAAACAGTTTTTGACACTCTTTAAGAAGAAATGTAAAAGTCAGTTGGGGAAAGGCTGAATGGAACACATCTGAAAAATGTAAAAAGTTGATTTTTTGAATGAGAGAAAAAAAGTAAAAGATAAAACACGCTTCTTTCAGTGTTTTTGAGACCAAAGTTTTCAGAACAAGGTCCCAGTTTGTTCATTTGATCTGTAGATTTCCTCTTTGAGAGTATATGATATCAGTATTTATAATTAGACTTTCATTTAAAGTTCTAGTCCATTTGTGGAATTACGCTATCACTTTGGAGAGTGTTATATTAACCACTCTGTATCCATTTTTCTTTGTGGCAAACCTTTCTCTGCCTTTTGCTAAAATAAGTAAGAAGAAGTTAAAGATCATAACTAACGGACTAGCACAAAGGATTAGAATTCAATTGTGGCAGAAACCAAATGAGTCACAGTGAATCTGGCACAGGGTGTAAAAGAAACTAGTCTCTGCTAATTGTGTGTTCCTGTTTCTAAACAGGTGTTTGCCCAAGGGGAGCATACTTGCACTTCTCTTTAAGTGCTACGGAAGAGGGATTCACTGGAGTAGGCGAACTTTTCTGTTTTACACCCCGAATACATTATGGCATTCTTTTAGTACTCTGGGCTCACTGAGCTTTTTTATTAGCAGCAGAAGAGATGGGATTCCAGCAACTGTAGCACCCTCCTTATTTGGTGTTTCCGAGTTTAACGGGCAGCCTGTTGTCCTCGTCTTTAATTAAATTGCTTCTCAACCCGGTGTCTTTGAAGGACAGCTTTTGTGAAATGTGTCAAACACTAGGGCTTTTTTCTTTTCTGCCATGAGACTTGTGAGCAGCAGTGGGAATGAAGTTAGGGGATCAGGAGCACAGCGCTAAACCAATTATTAAACGGGCCTTACTGCCAATGACTGAAGAGGGAAGAAGAAAAGAAACACTCGAGAAGACAAAACCAGCTCCTTTCCGCTGAGACCCTTTTTCCCTTTGCCACTGGCCAGAATCTTGCGGTATTATTCTGTTTGTTTTAACTATCATGTTTTATTTTGCTCAGCATTTTGGAAATTTCTCTAGAGCTGTGGTTCTCAACTGGGGGTGGGGCGATTGAGACTCCAGGACATTTGGCAAAGTCTGGGGGCATTTTTGATTGTACCAACTGGGGAGAAGGGAGAGGATACTATTGGCATCTAGTAGGTAGAACCCGGCAATGCTGCCGAACTTCCTACAGTGCGCGGAGGAGCGCTCACAGCAAACAAGTATCCAGCCCCAAACGTTGACAGGGCTAAGGCAGAGAAACTGCGCTGTAGGTGAAGAAGTTAAGAGGCATTAAAGGAAGTGTCCTGTCTCTACAAATTCACAGCCGGTTTGTGCAAGCAGATACTCAGAATCTCTCACTCCCAGTCGCAGAGGCTCTGAAATGCTTTTGTTTTGAGCACTTCCTTTCTGGCACCACAGGATGCTCCAGGTTTATCTTATATGTCTCTTGCCCTGTGCTGGAATCAGACATTTCTCCAAGGAGCCCTGGTTCTTTTTAGTGAAGAAACCCAGGTCTGGGCTTTAGGCCTGCTTGTGGGCACTTAGTGTTTTAAACTCCAAAATCTAAGTTTAATTTGTTAATGAGATCAGATTTTAAAACTTCTGTCTTTACCATGTATTATATAAGTGTACCTTAAAAATACTTTTCTCGTGTTCGAGCTTATGTGGAACACTCTAATTACCCAAGTAATATTGAAATTCGAAGTGAATCTTTATAAGTTAAATGAAATCTACAATAACACGAATTGTTAAATATATTTCCTTTTTAATATACTGATGGTGTTTGAGACTACCGTTGCTTTAAAGCAACTTTGTTATTAAACACTTTTACCACAGGTGGTTTTATTTCATAGCCTCCTACAGCTGAAAGGCACTTAATCCTGCCTTGTCAACAAACTGATCATTTGTTCTGAAGTGTGTGAAAATCTGCATAATGGTGAACCTTGCTAAAAGAGTTCTATTGTGATTTAAGCTAAACTGATAATCTTTCATTTGGTCAATGTTCATATCTCTGTAGAAATTTAAATGGTTTCTAGGATTTCGTGGCTTTTAACTGCTTTGCTGATTTCAAAAACTGTCTTCAGTGCCCATAATTGACTGACATAACCTGTCAGGGTTTTCCCTTTAAGTAGCATTGTTGATTTTTAAACTATTTTAGGTAAAAGTGAAAATAATTTTGGTTTTAAAATGAATATTTTCTCTTATTAAAGATTTTTTATGTACTGAAAAGCTCTAAGATTTATTTAGACAAAATTTTATGATTCGTCACACTTAAATATACATGTCAAGAAAAATACAAGCAGAATAAAATTTTCAAGGTGTTCCTAAACGTTCTTTTCGCATTCAGAGTCTATTTGGGATCACTTTTAAACTCAGAGTTGTCAATGTCTATATTTTTCCAAACATTACTGTCCTCTATATTATCCTATATTACTGTCCTCTATATTGTTTTGGTGACGTAGCATTAAAAAAAATTGAGATGAAATTCACGTGATACAAAATTGAAGATTTTAAAGTGAAGAATTCATTGACATTTAATGCATTTCATTAACCCATTTCTCTAGACCCTGTCAACTACCAATCTGAGTTCTCTCTCTATGGATTCATCTTTTCTGGATATTTCCTGTAATTGGAATTACACAATATGTGATCTTTGCATCTGACTTCTTTAACTCAGCATAATGTGTTGAAGGTTCATCCACTTTGTAGCATGTAGCAGTACTTCCTGTTCATGGCTGAATAATAGTCCACTATGTGGCTGTACCATGTTTTGTTTTTCCATTCATTCATTGATGGATGTTTGGGCTCTTTCCGCCTGTTGGTTATAGTGAATAGAGCTGCTATGAATATGTGTGTTCTTGTTTGAGTGCCTGTTTTCAGTTCTTTTGGGCCTGTATGTAGAAGTACGGTTGTGGGGTCATATGGTAATTCTATGTTTAACTCAAGGAGCAGCCAAGTGGTCTTCCACAGCAGCGGAATGATTTTTTAAAGCTATTCCTAACTATGTTCATTATAGAAATCAAAATACTCAATTTGGAAACATACTTTCCTCAATGCTTTTTGAGGAACAAAGTTGATTTTTGTTATTAAAAATAGGTTATTCTTTAACATATCCACCACTTTTTCCAAAGTTACTTAAAAAAAAAAAAAACTTTGGATAATTTCCATATTTATCTTAGGAGAGTTCGTAAGACTCTCAGAAAAAGATTCCAGGCTTTTAATTTCTAGTCCTCTGCTGTAAGAGAATTGACTGGCTCTTCCCTAAGATAACAGGAGTCAATTTCAAAGTTTGGGCGCAGTCTCTGCTTTCCAGGTGACTTCAAGAAAATGAAACAAAGTTTAAAAATTAGGCTAAGTATTCAGTAACACTTTATATATTTGTGGAGTTAATAAGTATTTACTCTGACTTGGAAAAAAAGTTCTGCATTTGACAGTTCCCTATGAAATAGAATTTCTTTTTCTTCTTTGTCATGTTGCTGGGGTTTCTGAAGATTTGCCTAAAAAGATAGCCTTTTAGATTGGACTCTGACTTTACACAGCATATCTCATTACCAAGAGGATTCAGAAATAGTGTTTGAATTCTGTCGTTTTTCATTTTTGGCCAGCAGTCAGTTTGTACTGATTTCCATGTACTTCCTTTATGTAAAGTTTTTATTGCTGAAGACATAGAAGGTTAGGAATCCTATGCTAGCCTTTTCATATCCTCAAATGAGTCAACACAGTGCTGGTTTATTATACATGCTTGGTAAATACTCGTTAAGCTGAATTGATAGTAAATTTTCCAGACAGGAAACTTCATGAGTGCAGGAAGCAAATCTGCCTGGTTCGTGAGAACCCAGCACTTGCCACCATTTCTTCCATGTTATAAATATTTATTGGATGAATGAATGATGACCACTAATGCACAACCCAAATATTTTCTGAGTGCTGGTGAAGCTAATTCTTCCCATATCTAAGGTCATTTTCATTTCATTTATTTATATCATATCTTTATGATATTCAAATATGAAGATGTATAGTTTTTCCTTAAGGTAGGAACACTAGGTTAATTATTAAATAGTAAACTAAATCAGAATCTAAAACCTTGACTCTAGTTTGATTAACCAAGAATGTTTTATTGGAATAATACTTGGTTCCTTGTTAGCTTCTTCGATTATGAAATGTTTTCATTCTGTTAAATGTATAAAATATTCTAAATTTGGATCATTAGCGACGGCTGTGTTTTGTATCCCAGATATATTTTACATTTACATTTGAAGTCAATCAGGCTTTCCTTGTAATCGTTTTCTTGATTAAGGAAATGAGTAAAGTTTTTTGACAAGAAATATAATGTCCGTATGGAAATGTAGTAATATAGTTGAGACTTGGCAGTGGAAGATGGCACATAGTAAATATAACTCTAAGTTACTGCGATTATTAGATATCAGAAATATTTCCCCATAATTGGCTGCATATTTCTGAAAATGCTATAAGTTGACAGTAGAAATTATTACAGTAGGTTGATTTGGAAAATTGCAGTAGCTCCGTTCGAAACTGTAAATATTTCTAATGTGTGTAGTTCAAATTATTTCTGGCGGTGACAAAAAAAGTGGTGGCAAGCTCTACTTGCTGTTCAATGAACTTTAACAAAAATGGACTTAGGCACATACTTCCGGAAAATATTTAAATATTCTGAGTGGGTTCTATCCGTACAAATGAGGGATATCACTCAGAATAAATCAGATTCGGGTTACCCAGGAAGGGTGAAAGGGCACATCTTGGATGGGTAGCTCTTTTTGAAGAATGAGATGGGTCTTCTCAAGAGGCATTTATGAAGCCAGACTCTGTCCACTTTTTAAAAAATGGGGATTTAAAATGAGGAAACATGTAAAGGCCACCCGAGTGAGTAGATTAATTACAACCACTTTGCATGTTAAACCTCATAGGACTTAGGACAGTAGGAACAAGCCAGGAGAATACAGAAGATTTGCGGGAGGGAGGCTTTTGGGTCTGCCTAAAACATAATGGACTTGTAGTTTGATGAGATTGGCCGAGATTTCTTAAAGGGACTGGTGTGCCCAGGCTTTCTTTGTATTGACTTTCACTGCCAGAAGATCGAGGCTATTGTTCAGCTGAACAGCCAATCAGTTAATTGACAAAACCAAAGTCCTTGCTTGGCGTCATGTAGACCAAAACACAGACAGGCAAAAGCTTAGATTTTCCTTTTGCAACCAACTGTGCTGGCATTGTGTGTGCAGAAGTGAAACAGCAAAGGGCGTTTCTACATTAACTTTTTGATGGGGGAATACCTGTATCTTGCTCTGTAGATCCAGTTTCAGTTAGGAAACTTGTGGAAAAAAAAAACAGTTGTTTTGTTTAGATCAGTGGGTGAAATGGGTCCCAAAGTATTTCCTTTTTACAATGATGCTTCCAGTATTAAAATTCTGTGATTCTGGACTGTGAGTTTATATAGTATTTTTGTGAGCCATGATGTGCTCTTACCACTTCCCTTAATCTCTTATTTTTGTCTGAAGTAAAACTAATTAGACTCCTCTGCACTGGAACAAGCTTCAGCTAGTACAATTGGGTTATAGCAACCGGATTGTAAACAACATTTTAAAATCATGTTTTTCAAGTATTTTAGGCAGTTACGCTATTCTGTTTTACAAAGCAAAAGAGAATGAGACCTACCAAATATTAAACAAATGCAAAGTTGCTAAATTCACTTATGGAAAGATTACACTTAAAATTTAAATTTGATCTCCTATCAACCCAGCCCTTTCTGAAATTCTGAGTTGACATTTATGTTTTATGTGGGTATATGAAAACTTTAAAATAACGTAATATTTTTCTGTATCCATTGCCTGTTGTTCAGTGAGGTTGACAAATCTTGCAGTATAATGTCCTTAAGTATTTTCAGATGTGCTGATTTTAAAATACAGTATATTTTATGCTTTTAAATGGCAGTTCTTAATTTTTTGTTAAGTTAAAGTCATATGTCATTTATAATATACCCAAATTTGTGTAATGCTTACTGAAATTCATTTTATAAATTTGAGTGTCTGCTTTGACTAGTAGGATTGCTTAAAATGCTAATATCCTTGAAAAACATAGTTTAGCTTTATTTAACTGAGACAAACGTTATCAGAAAAGCTAGGTCAAAATGAGCCTTATGAAAATGAGGGAACTATTTTTTGGTAACCTGGGATAATTTTAACAACTAAGGGCTGTAGATCAGAAGAGTTGAGATTTCCTACCTTTCCTACTTACTGCCTGACTTGGTTTCCTCTTCTGTAAAATAGGAGTAGTATCTCTTATCTTCATAGTAGACAGAATGGGAATGATAAAGATGTAACGGATATGAGACTGAAAAACTTCTTTACGGTGATGTAAGGACCTTTTTGGAGAGGGAGTAAGGACTGGTCTGCCGTAAACTTCAGTTTTTCTCCAGAATTTTTAAAGGTAATTCTGTTTAGGTAATTCAGTTGAAAATGTAGTAACATCTGTTTAATAATCTTTTTCCTATTCTAGTATAGGAAGGTACATTAATTTTTTTCAGATTGTTCTGTTAGATTATAAATAAAATGTGCTAGTGATTTCATTCTCAGCTTTTATGTTATATATTTAATATTTGATATTGTAAAGCACATTCATCAGTTCTTATTTAATTTTATTCCATTCTCATGAGTCTGTTACGTATCTCTTATTATAATGCACGTTTTGGGGGAGGGGACTCAAGATGGCGCTGTGAGAACAACCCAGGATTGGAGCCCACGTTGAATTCGCAAACGGTGAGTCAGTGCTGCATTTCCAGACTGATCTTTGTTGCCCACAGAACGGGGAAACTCCCAAGTATAAAAAGACACGGGACGCCAGGCAGTAGGTCTGCCTGGCGAAGCCGGCAGCCGGGGCGGCGGCGGCCGGCCCTACCCAGCAATCCCCACAGGGCGCGCTTGTCCGGGTGCCTTGTTGAACCGGCAACCCGAGACTTGAGAGGGCTGGACTTGAGACTGAACGAGACTTGCACAGTAGCCCAGCCCAGGGGATTGCAGGGACAGATCGCTTGGGATACCCAGTGGGACGAACAAAACCACCATTTCAAACTATCCCGGGCAGACGATCCGAGACGCTCTGTGGGGGAGGGGCGTCCACCACTACGGAGGCAACCTGCCCCAACTGATATACACGCCCACTGCTGACGCAGCCAGCCGTTGCCGAGGCAACCCGTCCCTACTGAGATACACGCCCACTGCTGACGCAGCCTGCCGTCGCTGAGGCAACACACTACAACGAAGAGACTCCGACGCAGGGCGTGGCGGAGACCACAGCAGAGCCGGCAGGAACAGCGCGAATCACACAACAGCAGGGCGGAGCCAAACAGTGGCTAGTCTGCCTTTGAGCTGGGCAGGACACCTGATCGGACATCCAAAAATAAAGCCCAAACCCCTCAACACAGAACATTTGAGAAAAAAAAAAAGGGTTGTTTAATGAGCTGTGTTGCAGCAGAATCAAACATAGCAGCCCAACAGCCCTGAATGAACAACAGAGTGCACAGCTCAGAAATTAAACCCCTATAAAGTACAAACTGTCTCCTCAAGCAGCTCCCTGACCCCTCTATATCCAAAAGACTGTCATTAGGCAGGCATCATCCTGGGACAAAGAGAGCAGAAAAAGAAACTGGTAGCATCCCTCGCTGTGCCACGGCTACTAGAGGTGCACCCCAGACAAGCAGGGTCTGGAGCGGACCTCAACAGTCGTACAGCGAAGGGGCTAGACTGGTAGAAGGAAAACCAAGCAACAGAAATACTTCATCATCAACATTCTGGGTGTCCACTCAGAGACCCAAACGAAAAGTCAGCAACTACGCAGACGACCAGCGGACAAATCCACAAAGATGGGAAGAAACCAGCGCAAAAAGGAGGAAAACACCCGAAACCAGAACACATCGCCTCCTAGAAAGGACCAAAACTCCTCACCAGCAAGGGAACAAAGCTGGACGGAGAATGACTGTGACGAAATGACGGAATTAGACTTCAGAAGATGGATAATGAGAAACTTTTGTGAGCTAAAAGATCATGTATTAAATCAATGCAAAGAAACTAAGAACCTTGAAAAAAGATTTGAAAAAAGATTCGAGGAAATGATAACAAGAATGGATACCTTAGAGAGGAATATGAATGAATTAAAGGAGCTGAAAAACACAATACGAGAACTTCGCGAAGCAAACGCAAGTTTCAATAGCCGAATTGACCAAGCAGAAGAAAGAATATCTGAAGTCGAAGACCAACTCAATGAAATAAAACGAGAAACCAAGATCAGAGAAAAAAAGCGCAAAAAGGAATGAACAAAGTCTCCAAGAAATGTGGGACTATGTGAAAAGACCTAACCTACGTTTGATAGGTGTACCAGAATGTGACGAAGAGAATGAATCCCAGCTGGAAAATACTCTTCAGGACATCATCCAGGAAAATTTCCCCCACCTAGCAAGACAAGCCAACATTCAATTGCAGGAAATACAGAGAACACCACAAAGATATTCCGCAAGAAGAGCAACCCCAAGGCACATAATCGTCAGATTCAACAGGGTTGAAATAAAGGAGAGAATACTAAGGGCAGCCAGAGAGAAAGGTCGGGTCACCCACAAAGGGAAGCCCATCAGACTCACAGCAGATCTCTCGGCAGAAACACTACAAGCCAGAAGAGAGTGGGGGCCAATATTCAACATTCTTAAAGAAAAGAACTTTCAACCCAGAATTTCATATCCAGCCAAACTGAGCTTCAGAAGTGAAGGAAGAATAAAATCCTTTGCGAACAAGCAAGTACTCAGAGATTTTGTCACCACCAGGCCTGCTTTACAAGAGCTCCTAAAAGAGGCACTACACATAGAAAAGATCAATCAGTACCAGCCATTCCAAAATCACACTGAATGCTAAAGAGCTTCAACATAATGAAGAATCTACAACAACTAACAGGCAAAACAGCCACTTAGAATCAAAATGGCAGTATCAAATTCACACATAACAATATTAACCCTAAATGTAAATGGACTAAATGCACCAATCAAAAGACACAGACTGGCAAATTGGATAAAAATCCAAAACCCATCAGTGTGCTGTATCCAGGAAACCCATCTCACATGCAAGGATACACAAAGGCTCAAAATAAAGGGATGGAGGAAGATTTACCAAGCTAATGGAAAGCAAAAAAAAGCAGGAGTTGCAATTCTCATCTCTGATAAAATAGACTTTAAAGCAACAAAGATCAAAAGAGACAAAGAAGGCCATTACATAATGGTAAAAGGATTGATACAACAAGAAGAGCTAACGATCCTAAACATATATGGACCCAACACAGGAGCACCCAGATACATAAGGCAAGTTCTTAATGACTTACAGAAGGACTTAGACTCCCACACAATAATAGTGGGAGACTTTAACACTCCACTGTCAATACTAGACAGATCAACCAGACAGAAAATCAACAAGGATACCCAGGGCTTGAACTCAGACCTGGAGCAAGCAAACCTGGTGGACATTTACAGAACTCTCCACCCCAAATCCACAGAATACACATTCTTCTCAGCACCACATCACACCTACTCTAAAATTGACCACATAATTGGAAGTAAAGCACTGCTCAACAAATGCAAAACAACTGAAATCATAACAAACAGCCTCTCAGACCATAGTGCAATCAAGTTAGAACTCAGAATTCAGAAACCGACCCAGAACCGCACAGCTTCATGGAAACTGAACAACTGGCTCTTGAATGTTGACTGGGTAAACAACGAAATGAAGGCAGAAATAAAGAAGTTCTTTGAAACCAATGAGAATGAAGACACAACGTGCCAGAACCTCTGGGACACATTTAAAGCAGTCTCTAGAGGAAAGTATATAGCAATAAGTGCCCATATGAGGAGAATGGAGAGATCCAAAATTGACACCCTATCGTCAAAATTGAAAGAGCTAGAGGAGCAAGATCAAAAAAACTCAAAACCCAGCAGAAGACAAGAAATTACTAAGATCAGAGCTGAGCTGAAGGAGATTGAGACACGAAAAACCCTTCAAAAAATCAATAAATCCAAGAGCTGGTTTTTTGAAAAGATCAACAAAATAGACAGACCACTAGCCAGATTGATTAAAAAGAAAAGAGAGAACAACCAAATAGATGCAATAAAAAATGATAAAGGGGAAATCACCACAGATTCCACAGAAATTCAAACCATCATCAGAGAATATTACAAACAACTCTATGCACATAAACTAGTAAACCTGGAAGAAATGGATAAATTCCTGGACTCCTGTGTCCTCCCAAGCCTAAACCAGGAGGAAGCTGAAACTATGAATAGACCAATAACAAGGTCTGAAGTTGAGGCAGCAATTAAGAGCCTACCTCACAAAAAAAGCCCAGGTCCAGATAGGTTCACAGCCGAATTCTACCAGACACACAAGGAGGAGCTGGTACCATTCCTTCTAAAACTATTTCAAACAATCCAAAAAGAGGGAATCCTTCCCAAATCATTTTATGAGACCAACATCATCCTGATACCAAAACCCGGCAGAGACCCAACGAGAAAAGAAAACTTCAGGCCAATATCCATGATGAACATAGATGCAAAAATCTTCAATAAAATATTGGCAAGCCGATTGCAACAGCAAATCAAAAAACTTATTCATCATGATCAAGTAGGATTCATCCCAGGGATGCAAGGCTGGTTCAACATACGCAAGTCTATCAACGTAATTCACCACATAAACAGAACCAAAAACAAAAACCACATGATTATCTCAATTGACGCAGAGAAGGCATTTGACAAAATTCAACAGCCCTTTATGCTAAAAACCCTCAATAAACTCGGTATCGATGGAACGTATCTCAAAGTAATAAAAGCTATTTATGACAAACCAACAGCCAATATCATACTGAATGGGCAAAAACTGGAAGCATTCCCTTTGAAATCTGGTACTAGACAAGGATGCCCTCTCTCACCACTCCTATTCAATATAGTACTGGAAGTTCTAGCCAGAGCAATCAGGCAAGAAAAAGAAATAAAGGGTATTCAAATAGGAAAGGTGGAAGCCAAATTGTCTCTATTTGCAGACGACATGATAGTATACCTAGAAGACCCCATCGCCTCAGCCCAAAAACTCCTGAAACTGATAAACAACTTCAGCAAAGTCTCAGGATATAAAATCAATGTGCAAAAATCACAAGCATTCGTCTACACCAATAACAGACTTAAAGAAAGCCAAATCAAGAGCGAACTGCCATTCACAATTGCTACAAAAAGAATAAAATACCTTGGAATACAACTCACAAGGAATGTAAGGGACCTCTTCAAGGAGAACTACAAACCACTGCTCAACGAAATCAGAGAGGACACAAACAGATGGAGAAACATTCCATGTTCATGGTTAGGAAGAATTAATATCGTGAAAATGGCTATACTGCCCAAAGTAATTTACAGAATCAACGCTATCCCCATCAAGCTACCATTGACTTTCTTCACAGAACTGGAAAAAACCACCATGAACTTCATATGGAACCAAAAGAGAGCCCGCATAGCCAAGTCAATTCTAAGCAAAAAGAACACAGCGGGGGGCATCACACTACCGGATTTCAAACTATACTACAAGGCTACAGTAATGAAAACAGCATGGTACTGGTACCAAAACAGAGATATAGACCAATGGAACAAAACAGAGGCACCGGAGGCAACACAACATACATACAACTATACAATCTTTGATAAACCTGACAAAAACAAGCAATGGGGCAAGGATTCCATGTTTAACAAATGGTGTTGGGAAAACTGGCTAGCCATGTGCAGAAAGCAGAAACTGGACCCCTTCCTGACACCTTACACTAAAATTAACTCCAGATGGATTAAAGACTTAAACATAAGACCTGGCACCATAAAAACCCTAGAAGGAAATCTAGGCAAAACTATCCAGGACATAGGAGTAGGCAAGGACTTCATGAACAAAACACCAAGAGCATTGGCAACAAAAGCCAAAATAGACAAATGGGACCTAATGAAACTCCACAGCTTCTGCACGGCAAAAGAAACAGTCACTAGAGTGGATCGGCAACCAACAGAATGGGAAAAAATTTTCGCAGTCTACCCATCTGACAAAGGGCTGATATCCAGAATTTACAAACAACTCAAGCAGATTTACAGGAAAAAAACAAACAAGCCCATTCAAAAGTGGGCAAAGGATATGAACAGATACTTTACGAAAGAAGACATATATGAGGCCAACAATCATATGAAAAAATGCTCATCGTCACTGGTCATCAGAGAGATGCAAATCAAAACCACATTGAGATACCATCTCACACCAGTTAGAATGGCGATCATTAAAAAATCTGGAGACAACAGATGCTGGAGAGGATGTGGAGAAAAAGGAACACTTTTACACTGTTGGTGGGAGTGTAAATTAGTTCAACCATTGTGGAAGACAGTGTGGCGATTCCTCAAGGCCTTAGAAATAGAAATTCCATTTGACCCAGCAATCCCATTACTGGGTATATATCCAAAAGACTATAAATCGTTCTACTATAAGGACACATGTACACGAATGTTCATTGCAGCACTGTTTACAATAGCAAAGACCTGGAATCAACCCAAATGCCCATTGATAATAGACTGGATTGGAAAAATGTGGCACATATACACCATGGAATATTATGCAGCAATCAGAAATGATGAGTTCGTGTCGTTTGTAGGGACATGGATGAATCTGGAAAACATCATCCTCAGCAAACTGACACAAGAACAGAAAATGAAACACTGCATATTCTCACTCATAGGTGGGTGATGAAAAATGAGAACACATGGACACAGAAAGGGGAGTACTAAACACTGGGGTCTATTGGGGGGAAAAGGGGAGGGCCAGTGGGAGGGGGAGGTGGGGAGGGATAGCCTGGGGAGAAATGCCAAATGTGGGTGAAGGGGAGAAGAAAAGCAAAGCACACTGCCATGTGTGTACCTACGCAACTGTCTTGCATGCTCTGCTCATGTACCCCAAAACCTATAATCCAATAAAAAATTAAAAAAAATAAAAAAATAAAAATTAAAAAAAAAAAAAATGCACGTTTTATAGATGAGGAAACCAAGACTTAGAAACATATTGTTTTTTAAATTTAATTTATGAGACAAGGTCTTGCACTGTCATCCAGGCTGGAGTACAGTGATGTGGTCATGGCTCACTGCAGCCTTGACCTCAAATGATTCTCTTGCCTCGGTCTCCTGAGTAGCTGGGACTGCAGACATGTGCCACCATCATTTTTTAAAATGAATTATTGTTATTTTCTGCCAACCCCAAGTACCACTGATGGTATGTCAGTTAGTCAGATGTGATAATTTAATTGCTGATTATGTTCTTTAATAATTTTGCTGGTTCTTCCATAGAGCCAGAGTTCTGTATGTCTCTCAGTTATTCTGAGGCTTGTAGAGGTGGAATCTGCGGTACTTCCTGTTAGTTTTGCTTCAGAGGAATTCTTTTTTGGTGCTAGAAAGCCAGTGTCTGTAGCGGGGAAAAAAATTATGATTGATTGATTTTTTTTTTTCAGCTTTTTCTAATTAATGCTTCCCTGAGGCATATTTATTATACGATCCTATAAAACTCTTCCCAGCACAGTTCTCTTCTTGGGGTGGAGTTGTGGGGGGTGGGGCATCGTGAACTGTGCACCTGCAGAGGAATGCCAGCCCGGGAAACATAAATGTTACTGTGCCCAAAGTACTTTGGTTAATGCAGTGAAGGATTATCCCTTCTTTGGTGGTTTCTTACATTAAAAAGATAAAATGAACACTCTATAAACATTAACTGGTTTCAGGGCACTCTTATTCTCTCCAAAGTGTCTGGGTTTGAATCGTAAGTCCCTTTCTGTGGGCTGTCTGGGTTTGAATCCCGTCTCTCACTTATTAGTTGCATGTTCTTGGGCATGTTATGTCTGTATCTTTTTTTTTTTATCTGTAAAATGGGGAAATAATGGGGAACCTCCCTTTGTAAGGTTATTGTATGGATTAAGTTAATACATGTAGATAAATGTTTGTTCACACCAGTGCGTGGCACATACTAAATGCTCAGTAAACGTCAGCTGCTGTTACTGTATATTTCTATTTTCTTGCTTTGTGGCTGACAGTTAACTGGACTATTAACTTGAAAAAAATACCCTTCCTAGCAGGGAAAAGGATTTCATTTCTTACTACATTTGATGAACTATAAAAATATATCAAGTTGATAAAGATCAAAGAAGATCACTTAATTAGTAGTGATGGTAGCCTTTTCCCTCCAGCTTTATTGAGGTATACTTGACAAGTAACAACTGTGTATATTTAAAGTATAGAACATGATCTTTTGCTATATATTTACATTGTAAAATGGTTACCACAATCAAACTAGTTAACATACACATTGACTCACAGTTGTGATTTTTTTGTGTGTAGTAAGAAAACTTAAGATCAACTCTCGTACCAAATTTCAAGCATACAGTAGAGTATTATTAGCTGTAGTCACCATGCTGTGCATTAGATGTTCAGAACTCATTCATCCTCCATGAAGAAGTGCTAAACTTTTCTATGCTTTGACCAACATTCCCCCATTTCCCTCACCTTCCAGCCCTTGACAACCACCATTCTACTTCAGCCTCTTTAGATTCTATATACATGTGAGATAATGCACTATTTGCCTTTCTGTGTCTGACTTATTTCACTTAGCATAAGATTCTCTGGGTTTATCCATGTGCTTACAAATGGCGGGGCTAACTTCTTTTTAAAGCTGAATACTAATCCTTTGTGTATGGGTGTGTTTGCACACCGTGTTTTTTTTATTCATTCATTTGTCTCCACTTTGGTTGTTTCCATATCTTGGCCGGAGTCATTAATTA
Organism: Callithrix jacchus; assembly: GCF_049354715.1. Lineage (NCBI taxonomy): Eukaryota > Metazoa > Chordata > Mammalia > Primates > Cebidae > Callithrix > Callithrix jacchus. The sequence continues at coordinate 2,371,685 of NC_133512.1, forward strand.
TTGAGTGGGAGAGTGAGAATCGTGACATCACATTTCAGATCCTTAAAAGTCAGAAAAACACTAGAAAAAAAGAAGGATAAATGGCAGCTGGAGAGTAATTTTGTAACTGGGAAAGATTAGGACAATGCCGAGTGTTGATAACTCAGAGGAGACATACAGAGGGAAGTCCAGTTGGCATGAATTTGACCAAGGGACTGTGTCACAAGCATGGGTTCATCAGATGCTCTGCCTCAGTGTGGAAAGCTTGAAGGGGGAGAGGGGTATATGCAGAGGTCAAGGGTGAGCCTGTTTCTGATGCAGCTTCCCAAGAACTGGGACTCCCATAATATACCTTCATATTCTCTCTCTCTCTCTCTCTCTCTAACAAAAGTCCTTACGATGACAACTGGATAACAAACATTCGAGGACTGTTGATCTTTAAGGAGAATATGGATTACCTTTTCAGTGGGGATGGAGGCTGTGATTGAAGATGGTCTGAAGACATTTTCTGCACACATCCTTAGCGATGGGAACTTGATTCCAGGGGGGAACATTCCATGCAGTATCTCTAGGTTATCTGCTTGCCCAGTTACTTACATTACCAAAACGTCTCTTTTAGTTCTAGTTAGTTTGCTAGACCAGAATGATATGCTGTCTCCTTGTTTGTTATGTCACCTTCCAGCTCTATTTAAAACCATTAGAGATCCCAGACCTTGTGTTATTTTCTTTGATTTTCTATGAGGCTGGACAAGATTATTAACTTCAATTCATTTGTGATTTTCGATTCCTAGGTTACACAAAGAAGTCTATTAGTTCATTTGTATATTTTTCGTACTTGGACCTAATTGGCCTTTTTTCCCCTGATGTCCTCCTTTTTCACTGATTTGCCAGTGCTGTGGGAACCCCCTCTGCCTCTACTATTGTAATTGTTTTATAACAACTCTTTATATAATGTGTTAATCTTCTCTCCTTACCTGAGGTTTATAATACAATTTTTCTATGTAAATGAAAATTGCTGGAATAGTGGTTTAGAATGCTAAATTATGCCTTCAGAATTTATTATATCTTCTCCTTCTTTCCCCTCTCCTCCTCTTTTAAGCATGCTGTTCTTGTCTGTCTTCATTTTTGTTGAGATATTGATCATTTATTATACTGGCTAGAGACATTTGCTGGTTTCTTTTTAACTTATTATAGGTTAATGTGGATGACAGGATCCATTAACAGCCTTTTGACACAGAACAATAGCTGTAACTTTATGATACTGTAGTTGTTTCTCCATTCTGAAGCACAGTCACAACTCCTTTAATCTTTTAATCTAGGATGAAAATTACATCCTAGACTACCTCTCCAAATATTTTTCCTCCACCAAAATCTGTTCATCTCCTAGAGATCTGTGATGGTTAGTGCTGAGTGTCAACTCGATCAGATTGAAGGATACAAAGTGTTGGCCCTGGGTGTGTCTGTGAGGGTGTTGCTAAAAGAGATTAACATTTGAGTCAGTGAGCTGGAGAAGACAGATCCACCCATAATCCGATGGGCACAACCAATCAGCTGCCAGTGAATACAAAGCAGGCAGAAAAATGTGAAAAGGAGAGACAGGCCTAGCCTCCCAGCCTACATCTTTCTCCCATGCTGGATACTTCTTGCCCTCGAACATTGGACTCCAGGTTCTTCAGTTCTGCGACTCGGACTGGCTCTCCTTGCTCCTCAGCCTGTGGATAGCCTATTGTGGGACCTTGTGGTCATGTAAATCAACACTAATAATCTCCCCTATATGTATACATATCATAGTTCTGTCCCTCTATGATAGAGTCAGAACCCCGACTAATACAAGATCCTAAGTAATGTCCCAGCTGCTGAGAAACTTGCGCTATTTTCTAGTATTTTAATAATGAACAATAATTAAATCAATAAAATCCAGGAGATTTTGACATGATCTGTTTAGATTAAACTAGACTTTGATTCTGGGAGTTTCTCTTACATACACCCAGACAAACAACAGAACACAAATTGCACATAACATTAGATAATCCTTAGGTGGTAGAAATTAAATTGAGAATCAGAATTAGCAGTGAAAAAAATAGATTTTTCTTGTGCTGAAAGATAAGAAATGATGTAGGTCCTTTGGTGTGTAGAAATTCTAACAGATTCTGAGTAGTTGGGATGCCTAGGTGAAACCCTGGTGAGGAGAAAATGTGACACTTTTTGTTAATGTGGGGGAGGAAGCAAGTGACAGGAGAAATCAACCCAGTGCTGAAGCTGAAATCTAAGTATGTAGTTAATTCTCGGACTTGGCCTGAACCCTGGTGGAAGACCACATGTCACCTTTAAAATGATTTCGTTCATCACTTTGCTAATAATCGATCAAGCCCGTCATGTGCTCTGTGATTATAATGTTGAAGTGATTATTCATTTTTGGGGAAAAATCGAGCTACTGGAAGATACATATGTTCTTTCACTCTGGTGTTCTAGAAAATAGTGGTAGGAAGAAAATGAAAAGAGGGAGTAGATAGAATAGCTAGGCAAAGTGGTGGGGAATAAGACTCTCCCAGCATTGATGAAGGCAGTGTGGACATAGTGAGTCAAATCAAGTTGTCTCAAGCCCAGATATTTTTCAATACTTTTAGAAAACTGCTCTAATGGCTCCATTTCATAATCTACAATGAAGGCTGAGCCTATTACTCAGTGATACATACTTGAGTCCTTCACTTCTGATCTGCATTCAGAGTCCACTCTTTTTTTATTAATATAGAATAATTGTCACGCCTGTAATCCCAGCACTTTGGGAGGCCGAGGCGGGTGGATCACGAGGTCAAGAGATTGAGACCATCCTGGTCAACCTGGTGAAACCCTGTCTCTACTAAAAATACAAAAAAATTAGCTGGGCATGGTGGTGCGTGCCTGTAATCCCAGCTACTCAGGAGGCTGAGGCAGGAGAATTGCCTGAACCCAGGAGGCGGAGATTGTGGTGAGCCGAGATCGCGCCATTGCACTCCAGCCTGGGTAACGAGCAAAACTCCGTCTCAATTATATATATATATAATTATCCATATTTATGGGATACATGTGATATTTTGATATATGCATGAAATGTATTGATCAAATCAGGGTAATTGGGATATCCATCACTTCAAATATTTATCATTTATTTGTGTTGAAAACATTTTAAAACTTCTAGCAGTCTTGAAATATATAATAAACTATAATCATCCTACCATGCTATCAAACATGAGAATGTATTCCTTCTAACTGTATTTTTATTCCGTTAGCCAACCTGTCTGCCTCCCATGCTCCCCACTATGCTTTCCTGTCTCTGGGAACTGTCATTCTACTCTCTATCTCCATCAGATCAAATATTTTAGCTCCCACATATGAATGAGGACATGCAATATTTGTCTTTCTGTGCCTTGCTTATTTCAATTTAATGCCCCCAGGCTCAGCTATGGCAGGCTCTGCTGCACATGACAGAATTTCATTCTTTTTTGTGACTGAATAGTGTTCCATTGTGTACATATATTGTATTTTCTTTGTCCGTTCATCCATTGGTGGACACTTAGGCTGGTTCCACATTTTGGCTATTGTGAATGTGCTGCTTTAAACAGGTGTACAGATTTCTCTTCAATCTACTGATTTCCTTTTCTTTGTCAGAGACCAGTCTTTTCAGAAGTCATCTGCTCTTTTGGAGGTTTTATTAATAACCACTTTCACAGTGGACTAGCTTGACTGTGCGTCGGTAAGTAGTGTCAGACTGGTCATCACCCTGTTCAGTAATTCATTGGTCGAATCTGAGGGAGAATAGAGAGACTCGGGAATGCATTGTTAGCCAAGCCGCCTTAGCCCAGAACCGGCGAGCAGAACATCTGTACTAAGTGCCGTGAGACAAAAGGTTGTCCTGTCTGGGATGGTGAGTTTGATACATTGTAGCCCATGCTGTCTTTTCCCCCTATCTAGGAAGAGAAGGCCGGTGAAGTGGTCAGTAACATCGGTGTGTGCAGATGTCTTTGTTTTTAGACAGTGAGTTCATGGACTTTATTTTGTCGCCATTTTCTTCATTGGCACCAATTTTATTTGGGAAAAATCTGTGGACTGTGCTGTAACGTTACAAAGTCCCATCTTTGTATAGACAGGAGGGATATCATTATCACATAAGAAGGAAAATGACATAGAAATTGGTAAGGAGTCGGGGAAGACACAGAATGAAGTGATTGACAAAGTGGAAAAATACGTGGAGGGTTAAATGAACTACAAAAATGCAATGTCTATTTGAAACTCTTTTTATTTTTACAAAACTAAGCACAGCCAAAAAAGTACCTTTTTTTTGGATCAGGCACCTCACCCCACAACTTTCCCAGCTGTTAAAAAAAAAAAAGGAGAGCAAAGCAAAGAAAAAAAAGCTGCTTGGCCCTTTTTGGTTCCAGAAAGCGTGTAAACCTGGGTTGTGACTCAAAGCGCCCTGGGGCGTCTTCTGTGCTTTCACTTTACCTCATCATATGACCCTGAACAAACCAGCTGGCTCTGTTGTCTTGTTTTTCTTAAAATAATATCTTCTTGTTCTCTAGAGTAGATACTTATGAGCACATTTAAGTTTTCTTTATTTTAATTACTATAACTATTAATAGCAGATGTTGGTGTGTTAAATTGAATTTGTTCTGAGAAAGGCTTTGTTGGGCTTGGAACTAGAATGTAAGCTCTTCGAGGGCAGAGGCCACGTCTTGTTCATCTTTGGAACCGGGGACTTTCTACAGTGCCTGGGGCCATGGCAGGCCCTCAAGAAATGCTTATTGTGCTAAATCCAACTGTGGTACTCCTTTGCCTTTTCATAACAATATAGAATTACAAGAATATTTTTTTCCAGAATTTCACATTTATTTTTGTATTAGCTTCCTAAATTTTTGTAAACATTGAACACCAGCAACCCTGTTTTCAGATAAAATGATTTGATACAGGTCACTCAACTATAGAGGGAAGCTGGAATCTAGGTTTTTATTTTTATTTGTATTTTTTAAAATCACTTCTGGACCTTCTAAAAGATAGCCCTTTTCTATTGCTATTCAGTTTCTCTCCCTAAGCTTCTAACGTAGATTCTGTTTCTACCCCTTTACTTTTTTACCACCACTAATTATTGTTCTTTTGTAGATCATCCTTCGATTTTCCTCGAGCATAGCAAGCTCTTCTTCTCTGTTGAAATGTATGATGCCTGTGATCTATGATGAATTCTCTATTTTCAAAGCTGCACTGGATTTGTATCGTAGAGTTTAGAAGATGTGAGGCCAGGGAGGCAGAAAATAGTGAGCGCCTACTCACCATACCACCTCTGAAGAACTTAAGGTCCACTGTAGAAGAGCAGTCACACACAAGCTCACAAAACAACACACGAAGAACGCAAGACAATCCTTGGGCCAGATGTGTTCTGGGGAGACCTGGGCAGCTAAATAGACATCCTGAAGGGCACTCATTCAGTGGGGCATCCTGGGGTTACAGGATAGATGGTGAGTTTTGAGTAGGCTTTTCAAAAGATGGGAGGGATAGAAATCAGATGAGAGATAGTGATGATACTTAGAAGATTCTATAATGTCATCATGCCACATACTGATACAGGTTCATTTCCCTGTGAATCATTCATTAACCAGTCTTCAGTGTGCCATCTTCACATGTGTAATAATCTGACATTTTTAGCTGGTATCAGTAAAAAGCGTGTGTTCCTTCAGCATCAACTTGGGCAACTTTGTGTTGTTCCAGTGGCTAATTATCTAACTGCTGACTTATCCAAGCTGTTTCTCCTGTTTCATCCTCCTTTTACTTGATTTTCCAAATGTACAGTCCTAGTGGGATGGGGGAAGAAATGCTGGGAGTGATGGTCTTTCATTTATTCTAAAACTGTTACCTATTTGCTCATATAGAAGTTGGTAAAATTTAAAAAGAGTTACCCAAAATGAGATGTTGGAATTGATTTTGGCTTTGTCATTCATTAGTATTTCTCATCTTAGCAGAAAAGATGGCAAGTCGGCTGTTCATTGGATCAGAGCATTGTTAGAACCCTGAGGGTGGGGTTTATGACTTGTATCCCTTGTTACTCATATAGCCCATAGTAGGTGCTCATAAATGCTGGTGGAACAACAGTTTGACGAGCTGAAAGGGAGCTTAGAAATGTGGAAACTAAGGTCTAGGAAGTTTAAGGGCATTCTCATTAGTGACAGAAGCAGGACTGATCCCAGATCTCCTTCACTGTCCACATTGCCAGGGGCTGGTGTGGAGTCCACCAGCCAAGCTGGAGACTGTGCCCAGGGGTAGGAAATCAGAGGCAGCTGGGCGACAGGAGTTCTTGCCAAATTTGTAAAGGTTGATTGTCGACAAAGCAGAGCAACAGAACCTTTTTCAAAAATTTCCATTTAACGTGGAATTTTCAAAACCATGAGCTGCCACCAGGTCAGGGAAGTTGACTTTCTGGGAAGCCAGGGTTCGGCACAGCTGGTAGAGCAGACTGACAACGGTGGCTCAGGCTGAGGACTTCTTCGGGCCAGATTGCCTCTGACCACAAGTGCCTAAAATTACTTGCTAGGGATTGTTCTTTTAGGCATTTCTTAGGGCAAAAACCCCACTTTCCTCTTAGGGCCTTTTGACTGACAGAGAAACTTCTAGAGGAACATGTATTCATCTCACTTTTCTGTAGGCTCTGATGAGGAATGAGTGAAGTAAGCCAGAGGGCGTAGGAGTGATCGCTCACGGATAAATAGTGACTCTTGCAGAGAAGTGATCTTTTCGTTTCTTCAGCGTCCACAGGCATGTCTAAAACACTGTGAAGATGTCCAGGTGAGTTTATTAAGTTCTTAGGAAAAAGAAATAGATGAGAAGCAGATGAGAATCTTGGATAAAGGCCTAGGCCTTGATCATGGAGGATTTTATTTATTTTTTGATATTATAGTGGATAATAGCAAAGCAAAATTCATAAGGAGGATCATTTTCCAGAAAAAAAAAAAAACCGTAGCACTGATATCTTACACAATACTTGAGAAAATATCTCTCAAAGATTCTGGATCTAATTCTAGTAAATGGGCCAAATGTAATAAGTAAGCTTGAAGCGGGTGACTGCTCAGATCTAGTTAGATGAGGGCAGGATGGTAGGTAGCGTGGAGCTTAGGTAGTATTCAGGACAGGCTGTCCCTAGCAAGTCTGGCATTAGTTAACTGCCTGAGAGATTCTTTAGCAAAGAAATAACTGTAGAATACATCGACAAGCAGAGTTTGTAGTTGAAATTAATGGCATATTTAATTGTGTAAGCTATTTGGGCCAAATGGCCTCTTTTTATCTTGTGGTTCTTGGGTCCTAACATACAGTACCGTTAGCCTCATTCTCTCAAGCACGCTTACTTTTTCGTGTAGTGAACATGTACACTTTACTGTTTGTGGAACTTGCCACATAACAGACATTGTCAGCAGTGTCAGTGACCATAACCACAGAACAAATTGCTTTTCCACTTGGTCAAATATGTAATAAAATGATTCATCCCGAGAATGATTCTTCATGGTGACCTGGCTGGGTGTTCATGTAGTTCCTGGTTCCACAGGGTTCCACCTCCACCTTACCTCAGGCCCTAAGTCGACCAAGTGGGCCCTGGATGGCCCTGCTGACCTCCAGCTCTGGGACGGATTCTACTTTGAACTTGGGAAGACTGTCATTCGTGAAATTGGGACCATCCTTGGAATGTTAATCTTGAAAGATTATGTCTTCCCCTACCAGAAATTAATGAAGATAAATCTCCAAGTTCAATGAACTTCTAATAGAAATAGTGTTTTGAAAATCAAAAATGTTGCCTGCAGACTAATGTATTTTAAATAATTTCATTCACATTAACTGGCTGCACAAGCTTCTCTGCATGCAACGTTTTGTTTTTTTTTTGTTCAAGACAGAGTTTTGATCTGTCACCCAGGCTGGAATACAGTGGTGCAGTCTCAGCTCACTGAACCTCCGCCTCCCGGGTTCAACAAATTCTCCTGCCTCAGCCTCTCTAGTAGCTGGGATTATAGGCATATACCACTACACCCAGCTAATTTTTGTATTTTTTAGTAGAGACAGTTTTCACCAACTTGGCCGGGCTGGTCTTGAACTCCTGACCTCATGATCTGCCCGCCTTGGCCTCCCAAAGTGCTGGGATTACAGACATGAGCCACCGTGCCTGGCCAACATTTTTAAATACTAGTTTTTCACACAGCAGCTTATAAAATCATTGTATTTGTATGGTAAATTTTAGTTCCCATAATATTTTCATACTCATGACTTTGATTCTAACTAGATTATCTGTCTTTCCTCTGCATTTCCATAAAACTCTGCCAACTTGTATGCTTTGTTTCCTTTTCTTATAATTCTCTGTGTATATTTATCACTTTCCCTACCAGACACAAGCTACTCAAAACAGAAGATCATATTTTATTTATGTTTTTTCTCTCTAGTGGACTCTAGAACGTAGTCCAATGCCAGGTCCATTATATATGATGATGATACATTGTACACTACATAAATGTATGCTGGGCTGCACTATTTTCTGTGGAAAATGAGGTTGTTTACACTTTGAAGATTTTAAATATCTATTTGGATTTGGCATGCCACAAATTCAAATTGATTAAAATCCAAAGCGTGGTCTCTTCAGTTGCTGTTGGTTTCTTGTAGAAAATGATTTCAAGTGCACCGAGCGTCTGCTGTGTGTTCCCTGTGGTGAACCTTTGATTATATTTCTGCCAGTGTGCACTGTTAGCTTAAATTGCTCTGTTACAATTCAAGAGGAAGTGGTTACTCTTCACTATTGTTGGGGGGAAAATTTAATTTGCTTCAAACCAGAATTGTTTTCTTTAACATTTGTATGGATTATGGACCCAGACATACATACACCGAAACGGTCTTCAGGGAATTAAAAACTTCTGTGGCTATTTGGACTCAGCTTCCCCCGCTTGTCTTCTTCTCCAGTCTTTTTGTCCCTTAACTTTAATTTTTTTCTTATTACTCAAGTAATAAGCTTCACTATGGGGAAAAAATTTAATATGTAAATATCAGGTTCTTCCCATGTCTCACTTTCCGTATCTTTGGAATATTGTTTTTGCCTTTAGCCTGGCTTTCCTTGTAATTGCAAGATGGCTGCTGCAGTTCTGGCATTACACCCAGACAACATCACATCCAGAAGAAACAGGAGTGCATCCCTTTCTGTCTATGCTCCTTAGAAATGAGGAATGCTTTCCCTAATGTCCCACATTCATGTCTAGCAACATTTCATAGTCTTTGCCTTCCTAAGCAATCCGTTCCCAAACTAATACCTGGCAAGAATAATAAGATTACCATGACTGGCTCTCGGGGTTGGCAAACTTTTTCTTAACGGGCGAGATGGTCATTATTTTGTGCTTTGCAGTCCATCTGATCTCTGTTGCAAATATTCAACTCTGCCGTAATAGCAACAATAGATAATAAATAAATAAATGGATGTGGGTGTATTTTAGTAAAACCTAATATACAGAAGCAGGTGGTAAGCCCACGGGCCATAGTTTGTTAACTCCTGGAACCTTAGACCAGTAACTCTGAAATATTAGCATTCGTTATAATTAACTGGGGACTTGTTAAAATACAAGATCCATCCTCAGAGTTTCTGGTTCAGCATACTTGGCATAGAGCCAATGAATTTGCATCTCTAACAAGTTCCCAGGTGAGGCTGAGGCTGTGGGTTGAAGAACCTCACTTAAGACCAAGGTTTCCATATACTTCTTTGTTGTGGGGCTATCCTGTGCATTATATGATGTTTTGCAGCGTCCCTGGCCTCTACCCACTAGATGCCAATAGCTACCCTGCCTCTCCTGTAGTATGGTGAGTTTGAAATATTGCCAAACTAGGTGGGACAAGCTCTCTGTTCTCTTCCTCTCCCTTAGACATAGACTTTTCAGATATATCCCCTGGATCTGGGAATAGGTTTACCTTTTCCTGTGACATTTGCGGAAGGAGTTTATACAAAATGACTATTAAGTAAAGAAAGAGCGAGAGAAATGATTGTTGGACAGGCAGCCAGCAGTGTCTACTGCCAATCACATCATAACTCCTGAGAACAAAGGACGTTACTATTAAAATGTTCTAGAAAATGGAACAGGAATACACATTTTATAACATTTTCATGAGCCTGGAATATAATCACAAAATTGAAGAAAGTTTAGAGTCTGGTGCAATAAATACAGAGAGGTGGTCAATTAATAAGTAAAATATTCTATTAAGTAAAACCTCAGTTAAAGGTGACATCTGTATTTGGGTCTGATAGAATGTTTTTCATGCAAAGATTGTAAAAGAGTTACGTTTATAAAACTGTTATATTTTCAAAAAGAACATTAGAACAATGCAGTTGTTTTTCTATTTTACATAAGTGAAATGTGAAAATCTGGTGAATTTATGGACTTCTCTTTGGCTTAGGGAGGTTTTAAATCTTGGGTAGTATTTGGATTCCACTTGGACTATTTACGTGAGGAGCAAAGCCGCAGTGGAAACCTGCATAGTTACCCCGAGCCATTCTTCACCCTCCGTTGGCTCTTCTCTGTGTCTTAGAGGGAGCAGGCTTTATCTCTCAGGGTGCACATCAGCTGGGAGGCACTGGAAGGAGACCCGCGGGCAGTAGGCATTTTGAAGTCAGTGTTCTTCCATCTCTCTCTCTGCCCTGGGCAGCATATTGTCCATGGCTACATCTCCTTGGCTCCAGCCCCTTTTAAACAAACCTGGACCCCTGGGCTCTGATAGCTCTGTCCCCTCTCAGTATTCCTCCAGCCTGGGGGGAGTGGTTGTTGCTGTTGCTAATCTCTAGCTTAGCCCATCATCCATCCTGTCGTACTTCTCAACTCCTTAGTTAACCTACTAAACCCCACAGCAAATCCCTCAATTGTACATACTCAAAATCGTTTGTTTTCTTGATGAAAGTCATGCTGAGGGCCGGGCGCGGTGGCTCACACCTGTAATCCCAGCACTTTGGGAGGCCGAGGCAGGTGGATCACAAGGTCAAGAGATCGAGACCATCCTGGTCAACATGGTGAAACCCCGTCTCTACTAAAAATGCAAAAAAATAAGCTGGGTGTGGTGGTGCGTGCCTGTAATCCCAGCTACTCAGGAGGCTGAGGCAGGAGAATTGCCTGAACCCAGGAGGCGGAGGTTGCGGTGAGCCGAGATCGCGCCACTGCACTCCAGCCTGGGTAACAAGAGTGAAACTCCGTCTCAAAAAAAAAAAAAAAAGTCACACTGATACAAAACTGTCAATCCCAACTGTCCTGTCATATAAACCTGAAAGATTTCCACCTCATTATGGATTTTGTTGTTTTTAAAATAAAGTGTAAATTATGTATATAGATTGTCAGTAGTAATTTATATTCTAATATCTATTTGGGTAGCTTTGGCGTCTGATTCCTATAAACATAAAAAGAAGTTTAAAAGTTGGTAAATTATTTCACCTGGGAGCCCATTATAGCCTAGTGACAAAGAATACTAGTTCTGAAGCTGAACTGCCCAGGTTCAAGTGGCCCCTTCTGCCTACTAGCCTTGTGACCTTGAGCAAAAGATCCAACTTCTTCGTACCTCGGATTTCTCGTCCATAAGATGGTGATAATAAAGGTACCTATTAGGTCTCAAAGCGATTTTTGAGAAGATTAAGGCAGTGATAACTGAAAGCACTTTGAGAAGCAGCTGGCATATTGTGAGCGTCCAGTAAATATCAGCCGTCATCATCATCATCATCATCATCGTCTTGTCATGCTTATATTCTAGCCTTAACTGAGTGAGCCAGGCAGTCACTTTGAAGGACGATAGCCCCTATAATTGAATTTTCTATAGGAAATAAAGATGGACATGTATATCAAAAAGTCCATTTGAATATATGCTCCCCCAAACACTTCTTTCTTCCTTCGAGTTTGTTTACCGTGCATCTGGCCACTTGAAAGCATACATAAATTAACACAGAGATGCGTGCCTTACTATCTCATAATGGAGGTTATTTTCCTTTAAAAGAAAGAATGTGATGTAAGGACTTTACATCACATACGTAAGGTGTGAATGTAAGGACTTCAATTTCAAGAGAATAAGGACGGCTCTCCCAACCACATGGATTTGATGAGCCAGTGGCAGGTGCTGGCTCGGCGAGAACTTTCGGACGTTCAGAACTGGAAGTTCAGTTTTTCAGTGTCCTGAAGGACCGCAGTTAAGTAAGTGCAGCGTCAGGTTGTTCACCGTAGATATATTGTTGAGCATAGGCATGTAATCATGCAATGGATGCAGTGGGCTTCTAGAAGGGCGTTCACTACTTCATTAAAATGTGTGTGCTGACACCACTATCAGGTGGACTAGCCATCAGAAACGGGGAAGAAGTAGCATTTGAAACTTTTGGGTTGTGGCTTCTTTTGTTTGATATTGTTGAGTTTTTGGAAGAAGAGAAGAGTTTTCAGAGAGAAATGAAAAAAAAAAAAAAAAGCCAGAAAGTATTAAACATGACTTATTGTGAGGGTCAGAACATATAAAGTGAAGGAAATCATAGGTCTCTTGCTTCAAGGAAGCAGGTAGGTTTTCTTGACTCTGCTAGAAATTCCAAATTTGTGAAATAATAATGGATGTGGGACATTAAATATGAGAGAGGTGATGAAAGGGGAATATTAAAATTATAGTTGTGAACCGTTTTTTGAGGTCAGGGACTCCAGTGGGATTCTGAAAACATTGGGCTCTTTCCTCTAGAAAAATGCATAAAAACATGCAAAATGTTACTTTCAGTTTCAAGGGGTTTACCAACACCTGGAGCCCATTCTTGGGCCCAGGTTATAGATGTCAGGAAAAGCTGGGGGTTTTAGGAACGTGCCAATGTTTGTAATTTTATTATTCATTTGGAGAGCAATTGGGAGCCACTACTGCTTTCTGATTGTGGAGTTGGCAGGGCCATAGTAATTCTTAAATTTCTTATAGAATACCTCTGTTAGTGGCCGATGTAAGGTGCAGTAGAGTTAAAATTTACTGAAAAAAGTAGGAATTTCAAATATTCATCGAGAAAAATGCAAAAAAGCACATTCAATATCATTTTATTTCAGAATGAAAGGTGTTCTTATCAGGAGGTTTGGCCTAGTCAACACAATCTGGAATATTTGTTAGCAATTTATTTGTAATTTTTTTTTACTTCAGAGGTGGTGCCAGGTTTTTTTTCTTTGTTTATTATTTGTTTTTCTTTTTATTCTGCATAAATTTCATTAGAGCCAGATGTTTTATAACTGTGAACCTTCATTTAGATACCCTTGACATGTCTTCGAAACAGTCAATGCAGTTTGTCCTTCCAAATAGGCAGGGGAAGTAAAGATGATATTAGTGGGGTTTTAAATTTCTTTAGCAATTTAAGTATGGTGCTTTTGTTTGCCTTGAACACAATGCGTATTTGATTCATAATGCCGCCTTGAGATTCATTTACCAATAGCTGTCATTCCCGAAATAAAAATTCGCAAGCAAACCAATCAGGCTCAATTAAAGGTGCGGCTGTAGAATGTCTTTTCAAGGCTGAATATTTCTGTTTTCCTTTTCCAACTTTAATTTTAGGTTCAGGGTCATGTGCAGATTTTCTATGTGGATGAATTTTGTGCCCCTGAGGTTTGGGTTACAAGTGATCCCATCGCCCAGGTGGTGAGCAAAAGATCGACAGGTAGTTTTTCAGCCCTTACCTTCTTCCCTCCCACCTTTAGTAGTCTATTTTTCCCATCTTTGTGTCCATGTGTCGGTGTTTAGCTCCTCTTTATATATGAGAACATGTGGTATTTGGTTTTCTGTTCTTGTGTTAATTCGCTTAGGATAATGGCCTCTAGCTGCACCCATATTGCTGCCAAGGATATTATTGTATTCTTTTTTATGGCTGCATAGTATTCCATGGTGTATTTGTGCAACATTTTCTTTACACTATCCACTGTTCAGGAGCACCTGCATTGATTCCGTGTCCTTGCTATTGTGAATAGCATGGCAGTGAACATATGGGTAAATGTGTGGTAGAATGATTTATTTTCCTTTGGATACATATCCAGTAATGGAATAGCTGGGTTGAATGGTAGTTCTTTGAGAAATCTCCAAACTGCCCTCCACAGTAGCTGAGCTAATTTGCATGTTCACCACTTGGGGTCTTAATAAAAGGAGTTAAAAACAGAATTGTTAGGTCTGATTTTGAGGTTTCAAGCCCATTGGCATAATTAGTAGCAAATTGGGAGGAATTTCACCCTGTAGCTTGGGACATTTTTTTTTTTTTTTTTTTTTTTGAGACAGATTTTTGCTCTTGTTATCCAGGCTGGAGTGCAATGGCGCGATCTCGGCTCACCGCAACCTCCGCCTCCTGGGTTCAGGCAATTCTCCTGCCTCAGCCTCCCGAGTAGCTGGGATTACAGGCACGCGCCACCATGCCCAGCTAATTTTTTGTATTTTTAGTAGAGACGGGGTTTCACCATGTTGACCAGGATGGTCTCGATTTCTTGACCTCGTGATCCACCCACCTCGGCCTCCCAAAGCGCTGGGATTACAGGCTTGAGCCACCGCGCCCGGCCTGCTTGGGACATTTTTCATTGGAAAATCGGCTTATTAATGTCCACATCTTGAACTATTATGTAAAAACATATAGCAGCAACTGGAATAGTAATTAATAGGGACTCTGATCAGGTAGAGATTGAAGTAAGCAGAGGGCTGGTACTAAACTGTGATTTTTTTTTTTCCTACCACAGAACTCAACATTCCTCAGACAGTTACTCAACTTTCATATATTCTTTAAGAGAATGGGAAAATACAATTTGTTCTCATTTTAGAGACTGATAAAGCAAGAATTAGGAAAACGGAGAAAGGACAGTTATGTTCAGGTGTTCATCGAGTGGCAGAGAGAGGGCCTCCCTGCTGGCTGACTGCCATGCCTTGGGAGGAGGAACACACCCATCGCTGGTGCTTCTGTATCCCACTGTGATTGGTTCTCTTGTTGTAACTATTCTCTTATTTTTCAATCCAGATGAAGAAAAGGGCTGTGTTTCCTAAGTCTGTCATGGCCTGTTTTTTAGGTTTAACTAATAACATAGGTGAGATGCCATGAAGGACGGCTCAAAATAGGAAATACAATTGTATAATTGAGACAAAAAGGGATATCCTGGAAATAATATTATGTTAGGTTAGTAAGTTTTAGAGTTTCTAATTACATGGGTATTTTCTCTTCCCTAATCACTAATTTTAGTCAATTTAAGAGTTAGTCAGCCTTAAATTTGTCTGCTGAAACTATGTTAGAAACCACGTATTTCCAGTTCAGTTGAAATTATATGGTATCAAATCTATAACTTTCCAGGGTCTCTAGACTGGCAGAAATGGATTTAAAGGATGGTTCTTCAGTGATTTTCAGAGGTTAAGGTCCTCCTGTTATTCTAGCCATTCATACCTTACTATTTCTGTTTCTGGGGTATTCTGGGATGGAAATGGGATTGATTCAGTTCTTAGGAATACAAGTAAGTTAGGTCTATTTTAAGAGTGGATTAGTAAAGAGTGGACTGGATTCTGGATAGAAATTTTAAAAAGGGCAGTTTTACATTTTTATCTTATAGCTTGAATATGTCACATGAATTCTAAATGAAGAATAAACACCTTTATTTTCTTTGGAGAAACAGCTTTGAAACAGACTAAAATGTTTCATAAGTGTATCCTGCCTTCCTTCAATTCGGCCCTAGACCTTGAGCAGAAAATCCTTATACTCTGTTAAGAGAATAGTGACCCTCTATATTGACCTGGAAAAACGAGGAACCCTTTGTGAAGTTTGCAATCATTACACTCAAATCTTTGTTCGTCACTAAGTCCTTCATAAGTAAAATTTCCAGAACTTTCAGTGCTGTGGCTTTTGCTTTCTGCATATGATATATGAAAACATGGTGTCGATTTTATCTTGTCGCCTCCACTGGCATATACACCTTGCCTGGAGTCACCTCATTCCTTCAACAGAAGGAATTTGGGTTCTTCAGCCTCCAAGGAGTCTTTTCTAATAACTTCAACCTTCATTTTTTAATCCCATCAAGGTCATTTCTGGGAAACATTTTGATGTTTACCACTGAATTCAATACCATGTGACATTTTGATATTTGCCGTGGTTTAATAGACTCAAGTTTGATCTCAAAAAAAATTTTTCTTTTTTTTTTTTGAGTGAGAGTCTCATTCTGTTAACTGCTTGTGAATTTCTGGGCTCAAGCAATCCTCCCACCTCAGCCTCCTGAGTGGTTGAGACTACAGGTACACACCATGTCCAGCTAATATTTATTTATTTATTTATTTATGTAGAGAGAGGGTCTTTCTTTGTTGCCCAGGCTGGTCTAAACCGCCTTGTCTCAAGTGATTCTCCCACCTTGGTCTCCTAAAGTGCTGGGATTTACAGAGGTGAGCCATTGCACTGACCTCACCAGACCTTTACTGAGTTGTATTTTCAAGCTTTCCAAGAATCTTCTTTTTGAGACAAAGTATTGGGAATATAGCAAATACTAAATACTTATTTGGTATTAGTATTAAGGCAATGTGGAGAAAAAGTTCTGAAATGTGACTTACTGAGCTGACACCTAAGTATTTGTGAATACTGATTGTTCTGAATTGAGATCATTTTTATTCTTCTCTGCCTGTGATAAGCCACTTAAATTCAGCAGAAGTTATATATATTAATCAGTAGAGTTAGCCCATGAGTAACTAAGAAAATCTACAAAAAAAGGTTGCATCAAAGTAGGTTTCTAAAAAGCCTCATGCAGTCTGGATGAAAAAATAAACATTTTCTATTATGTATACAACATATATATATATATATATATATATATATATATATATATATATATATATATATATATATTTATTTCTGTGTTGCCAGATGTAGGATATGACTTCTCTCTAATCAATACAAAGTTGGAATCGTAGCCATTTAAAAGATTCTTGATGTTTTAAAGAAACAGGACACACCCTTTTTTTTCTCGTTGTTATAGTTTTTTTTGTGTTTGCTTTTTTTTTTTTCTGTTGTTTGGTTTTACAACGGCAGATTGACTGCAGCCAAAAACATGAAAAAAGCTCAACATCACTGGTAATTAGAGAAATGAAAGTCAAAACCACAATGAGATACCATCGCATGCCCGTCAGAATGACAATTATTAAAATGTCAAGAAACAACCGATGCTGGTGAGGTTGTGGAGAAAGAAAAAGGAAAGCTTTTACACTGATGGTGGGAGTGTAAATTAGGCCAACCACTGTGGAAGACAGTGTGGCAATTCCTCAAAGATCTAGAGGCAGAAAAACCATTTGACCCAGCAATCCCATTGCTAGGTATATGCCCAAAGGAATATAACTGCTTCTATTATAAAGATACATTCATACATATGTTCATTGCAGCACTATTGACAATAGCAAAGACGTGGAATCAGCCCCAATGCCCATCAGTGATAGAGTCGATAGAGAAAACGCGGTACATAGAATACCTTGCGGCCATAAAAAGGAATGAGATCATGTCCTTTGCAGAGACATGGATGGAGCTGGAAGCCGTTATCCTCAGGAAACTAATATGGGAACAGAAAACCAAACGCCTCATGTTCTCATTCGTAAGTGGGAGTTGAACAATGAGAATACATGGATGCATTGTTGGGGGGTGACACACACTGGGACCTGTTGGGGTATTGGGGGCGGGACAGCATCAGGAAGAACAGCTAATAAGTGCTGGGCTTAATACCTCAGGGATGGGTTTATCTGTGCAGCAAACCACCATGGCACACGTTTACCTATCTGACAAATGTGCACTCCCCATACATGTATCCCAGAACTTAAAAGTTGATTAAAAAAAGACATTTTCCTAATAAGAGGTTTGAGAGGAATTTTTAGTCTGAGTCTTTGAAAGGTAGACATTGTGTGATATAATGAATAACAACCTTGACAACAGTAGGAAGATATGTTCAAATTAGTTGACATTCAAATCCAAAATTCAATGGTTGATTAGGTGTGACTCTTAAGAAGGCTATTGATTCACTGTATCCAAAGTATTCATTTTTGCCAGTTCTTTGCTGAAATGGAGATAGCCAGTCACTTCCATTAAAGAGGAAAAAAAGATGAATTCATCCACTGATTGAATCCAGTGCCTGTGACTCATGGGTAGCTGAGTGTAATTCTCATGACTACACAATGGTGTGTTGAAGGCTGATTTCCTAACTTTGGAAATTAATCTTTCATGTGTTGGCTGTGTGTGAATAGGGGAAAAGGGGAAAAACCAAAGCAGCCTCCGTCTTCCGCAAAATTCAAGGGCATAATCTAGCCTTACTGTTTAAGATCCTCTGCCAAAGTTGAGTCTAAGGCACAGGTTTTTTCCCCCTCAATCTAAACAATCCAGACTAAATTCATTTTTCAACTTACAATACTGAACGCTCTCAGAATAAACGTGCTGTGATCGCTTCTCAAAATTCATCATTTTATAAGCACAAGTTGAATTTGTGATTTGTGGGGTAGCATCTTACCCCACGTCTTCATCATTGGCATGTCCTGAACAAATGATGTTGCTTTATTTTATAAACTGAAATTCAGTGCCAGTGTAAAAGAAAGCAAAAATTCTTTCTCTAAAGTTTTATGATATTGGAAGTCCTCTGATGCTCACCTTGTGATTCCTGAATGTCCCCTCTATCCGATATAATCTAGACAATATTTACTCTTAAATAGCATTCTGTGTTTAAAGACATAAGCTTAGGATTCATTGTAATTCATTGGTTTCTCCATTTCTTAGACTGTAATTTGTTCCAGATGCTATTTTTTTTCCAGATAAGCTACTGATTTTTTTAGTCTTTTCTTGAAAATTAGCTGAACAGTAGGCTTCAGTCTGGAGAATATTAATGAAGGTTATTTAGAGACGTTAAATTCCTTATGCTTCTAGCATAATGATAGCTCACATTTACATGGCATCTAACAGTTTACTAAAATTCTTCACATAGATCACTTAAACTGGCCCTTAAAACTAACTCTGTGAGGCAAGTTAGTATTACTTTGCTACTTTTTACATTAGAGAAACAGAAGAATTGCCTAAAACGTGAAATGATTTGCCTGAGGTAAACAGTGCAACTCAAAACTATTGAGTCAAAGGCCTGTGTTCCTTGCATCACATCAAGCAAGCTTTAGGCAGCCTTTGCTGCTGGAGGAAGAGATCGGGGCCACTTCTTTCTCCCTTTGACCCCATACTCACATTTTGGGGCCCCTCATCTCAGTAACGGTGATGAGAATGGTCAGAGGATGTGTATGGGTGGCTGCCCCTTCTGAACCATGTTGTTCTCCGCCATCTGCGAACACCATATGCCCAATCTGAGAAATGTTAGGGTTGAGGCTCACAGCTCTCTTTCCACATGCCGTTCGTGTCTCTTTTAACATAAAAAGAATGTTTTTGTATCCCACTATCGTAGCCTTGTAATCACAGGGAAAATAATGATCAATATCAGAGATGTGATAGGCCTATAAACTATACATGAAATCAGCTTTGCAAATGATAAAACTGTGACAGTGGAGGAAATTACCAAGTTTCCGAAAAAACAGAAAATCAAAACAAAGCCAAACTCTGACCCCATTTTATGGAGAGGGCTGCTACCCCAGCCGCAAGCTCTCCTCTCTAGCGGGCTGTATTCATGCTTCTTCATATTTCTTTTTACGCTGCATCTGTGTTTCCCTTTTCTTCCGTGCTGTCTATCTACTTGCACACTTGGACTAGATTCACTTCCGCTTTTCTAGCTCATGCCTGGTAGATAAGAAGTGGCATGTTTCAAATCCTCTGTGCCATAGGAACAAAAGCTCAGGCCAGAAGTTCTGTGTTTGATACCATTATTAACCTTCCCTGTAACCTTGGCATTGGGCATTTCTTCCTCATAGAAGGGGGACTTAGGTGCTCTACCTGCTTGATTTGTGAAGTCGTTGTGAATACTTAATGAGATAGTGTAGCTAACACCCTTACAGGAGGATGCCGATGTGAGGGTTTTGCCCTGGTCCCAATACTAACCTCCTGTGTGATTCTAGGCAAGTCACCAAACCTCTCTGGGTCTTAGAACATTTTTTTTCCCTACATTAAGAAATGGGACTAGAATTCGATAATTTTGAAGGTCTTTTCAAATTCAGTTGTATTCAGATGAATATATTGAATATTTATAGCATCATGAACTATAAATAAGAACATTACCCTTGTTCTTAAAAAACATATAATCTAAGGAAAAGAGACAGATGTAAATAAATAACCATAGTGTGATGTAGTAATTTTCTTCTGTTCTAGCCCTATAATTCTGATTCTGTGATTTCAAAACATCTCCTCTCAGTCTCTTCAGTTTTAGAGCTTATTTCTCTCCAGAGGAAAGGAATTCAGCAAGAAAAGTAGTTTTCATATGAGGGAATAGAGTTCACTTGGCTTTTAGCAGAGAATCGCTGGGGATTGACACCAGCTGTACGTGCCATATGTGTCTGAGACACCAGATAACATTCAGGACAGACTTTTTTTCGTCTTTCTTTTTTGAGATGAAGTCTTGCTCTATCACCCAGGCTGGAGTGCAATGGCACAATCATCTCAGCTCACTGCAACCTCCGCCTCCTGGGTTCACCTGATTCTCCTGCCTCAGCCTCCCGAGTAGCTGGGCTTACAGGTGTGCACCACCATGCCTGGCTAATTTTTTGTATTTTTAGTAGAGACAGAGTTTCACCATGTTGGCCAGGCTGATCTTAATCTCCTGACTTCAAGTGATCCACCCTCCTCAGCCTCACAAAGTGAGTTTGTAGATTTTTCTTTATTTGTTGAGTTTAAAAATAATCATTTTTTTCTTTTTCTGCTTGTTTTGATTTTCTTTTTATTTATATGTTTTAACAGAGAAACTTTGCATTAAACTATCGATGCCAGAACCAAAACTATCATGTCCGTTTTAGTTTTATTTAATTCTAGTCTGTTTTAGAATTATACATAGGTATCTATTATCTTTTGGGTAGTTTCATAGTTCAAAATCACTTCAAAGATGGTCATTAAGAGTCATTTTGTCACTGTGAAAACTGTCACTATCTCATAAATGTTTATTGACTTAACCCCAGTTTCAGTCGCTCATTGAGCCACATTTCTTCCCCCATTAAGGTTCATGCAGCACCTGATACTCTAGTGGGTACTCAATTTATACTTGTTGAATAGATTGATAAACATGTATTTTATTTTTTCTTAGAGTAAATTGATCTTAGCTTCTATTCTATTCACAAGAAATAAACTTTATTACCTTCCCAGAATGCATAGTTTTTTTCATTGAATTCATAAGCATAGTTAAATTTGACAAGAAGTGACAACTCTGTGGAAGTGAATTTTCTAGCTTCATAAGTTATTTCAAAGTGTGGATGGTGACAGAACATGGGCTTTGTTGACCAGCCAGTCCTGGGTTTGCATCTTGTTGCTTGATTGTGGACAGTCGGTGTCTCAGACCATCAGAGCCCCAGTTTCATCAGAGCCAGAGTAGATCTGATAACCCCACTGCACAGTTTCATTGTAGAGACTGTATGACGGAACTCATGCTTGGCCTACAGTCGGTCCCACTGGAAAGTATGGGGAAGAGGGATCATCGTATAAATTGGAAAGAATGCTCCACAAAGGGTAGCCAGGGAGTATTTTCAGTACAGTTACTTCCTAGAAACTGGATGAAGACACTGGGAGATCTAACTCCAAACAAAATACCACACAAAAATATATTTAATGAATTCTAAGACATTAATTTTAGAGCACACTATTGATTAGATAACTGTTGAGGATAAAAAGTAAAACCACCACATTAAATGTGGTATATCCTGATTTGAAAACCATTAAAACGTTTTTCAGAAATGTGTGTATGGGTGGGAGAGGTGCTTAACAAGCAAAGGGCATGATGGAATTAAGGAAATCTGTTCTTTGCTCTGCCCACAAGTGGTATTCTAGGTACTAGCTCCACTTCTGAGAGAGTCTTCTGCTAGTAATATTAAGCTAATATGTTACCCTTCTGGGATATACCAAATGGGATTTGATTCAGTTGAGTTTAACAAATATTTATTGAGACCTACCATGTGTTAGGCCCTCTGCTACATGCTGGGGACATAGTAGTAAATAAGGCAAGATGCAGTCCCAGCCTTCACAGGGCTTACAGGTATTCATTCATTCTAAATGTGCTGGGTATAATAGAAGAGGACATACAGGGTGCTTTGAGAGAGAAGACGGAGATTATGACACATACTTTGGTAAAGAATGTGTTTTATGTACAAAATCAATCCCAGGAAGGCGGTACTGAAATTATAGGGATTTTATTAACTAGAGATGAAGGGGCAAAAGGGAGTGTTGTTATTGTCTTCAGGTATATGACATTTTTTGAATTTTATTTTGCCTTATTAAAGCTTATGTTGGGCGGGGCACAGTGGCTCATGCCTGTGATCTCAGCACTTTGAGAGGCCGAGGCGGGCAGATCACTTGAGACCGGGAGTTTGAGACCAGCCTTGCCAACATGTTGAAACTCCATCTCTACTAAAAATACAACAACAACAAAAAATTAGCTGGGCATTGTGGCGCATGCCTATAATCCCAGCTACTCAGGAGACTGAGGCATGAGAATCGCTTGAACTGGGGAGGTAGAGGCTGTGGTGAGCCAAGATCACATCACCGCACTGCAGCCTGGCTGACAAAGCGAGACTCCACCTCGAAAAAAAGAAAAAAGAAAAAAAAGTGTGTGTTGGTTGAGTGTTTATCCAGGGAATAATGAATAATAATAATAACGCTAACCTTCACTGTATGCTTCCTGTGTGCTAGCCACCATGGCATAGACATTTTATGTTGTATTTCAATCTTCCAGCCACATACTTGTCCTCTATAGAGGAGAAAACTGAAACTTAAAGATGTGGAGGACCCTCCTGGGGTTAAACTACCAGAGCCCAGATTCAGTTTACTCACTCATGCGGAGGATGGTCTCTGTGTTTCTACAGCTGTTACACTTCTTTTTGTTTAAAGTTTATGACGACTGAAGTGGTTAAAAACTCAAATGACTACAGGGCAGGCAACGCAGAGGTAGATGGGAAGAGGGACAAACAAGGGAATCTGTGGGCCCTTCACCCCAGGAAATCAGTTGTTGGGGAGCAGGTATTTATAGGCATTTCTCATACTCAATCTGATTGCCATTTGTATAGCACTTATCATCTAGTATGGGGTGTGTGTGGGTGCGAGGGTGTGTGTGGGTGTGTGTTTTAGGGTACAGTGTGGCACAGTCCAATGCTTGGGTTTTGTAAGTTTTACAGCTACCTGGTTTAAATCTTGGCATTGCTGTGTGATTTTCACCAGGTTACTTAATCCCTCTGCACTTGATTATTTTCTCCTCTCCTCTCCTCTCCTCTCCTCTCCTCTCCTCTCCTCTCCTCTCCTCTCCTCTCCTCTCCTCTCCTCTCCTCTCCCCTCCCCTCCCCTCCCCTCCCCTCCCCTCCCCTCCCCTCCCCTCCCCTCCCCTCCCCTCCCCTCCCCTCCCCTCCCCTCTCCTCCCCTCTCTTTTCCTTTCCCCTTTCCCCTTTCCCCTTTCCTTTCCTTTCCCTTCCCTTCCCTTTCCTTTCCTTTCTTCTTCCCCCCCCCCTCTTTCTTTCTTTCTTTCTCTTTCTTCTTCTTTCTTCTTTTTTTTTTTGAGACGGAGTCTTGCTCTATTGCCCAGGCTGGAATTCTCGGCTCACTGCAACCTCCGCCTCCCAGGTTCAAGCAATTCTCGTGCCTCAGCCTCTTAAGTAGCTGGGAATACAGGCATGTGCCACCACACCTGGATAATTTTTGTATTTTTGGTAGAGACAGGGTTTCACCATGTTGGCCAGGCTGGTCTTGAACTCCTGATCTCAAGTGATCCCCCTGCCTTGGCCTCCCAAAATTCTGGGATTACAGGTGTGAACCACAGTGCCTGGCCAGTTTCCCTTGTGAGACTGTTAGTGCTTTGCAGGTAGCTCCTAAACGCATGTATCCCCATCACTTAGCACACACTCGATGTTGGGCACTACCTTTGCCAATTAAGTCACACACAAATCTTAAATTCCTTTCAGTAGGTAATGGTAGCCATCAAAAAGCTTGAGGTAAATGAGAGTGGGTGACTTCCCCCAAACCTTTCTTTCTGATTCTGATGAAAGTAAGTCTTATGACTAATTTTGTCACATAGGAAGACATTTATTAAACAGACATTTATAACCATGGGACAATTCATATGCCCTATACTGCAGGCTGGGTGAAGGCCCAGCTGTCCTGTAGGTACTAGACTACTACCTTTGTGGAAAGATTCAGTTGGGGCAGATTGGACGGTAATCCAAGGGAGCGTCTTTTTTCCCCTCATAGTGGGCATCTAGTAGCTAGAAATCTGTTTCCCCAGGGTCGAGACACGGGATCATTTAGGTTTACACCTTGGACCCCGTCCCATCAGTGTCTTGCTGGAATTCATATACCCTGTTCATACTAAGGGGAGTCTGAGTATAAAAATATTCAGTCAATCCACGTATCTTTAATACCATTAATTTTTGTCAATGAATCAATTCTAATATCTGTAATGCTGACTGAATCAAAATCCATTTCTGACATTTATTATGGAATAAAAAAGTCTCCAGTGTTGCTGGGGATACCAGTAGCCTAAGTGCTTGTAGTAGTCCCCTGGCTTGTGGGTTTTGCTGCGGATGAGAAGGTTAACTGTTCTGAGCACAGTCTCACTGACTCTAGACCAGTGGACCTCAACCAGGGTGATTTTGCCCCAGAGAGACACTTGACAATGTCTGGAGACATTTTTTGGTTGTCACGACTGGTAGTGAGAGGTGCTGTTGGCATCTAGTGTGTAGAGTACGGAGACGCAGATAAACTTCATATAGTACCTGGGGCAGCCCACCAACAACAAATAATTATCTGGCCCCAAATGTCGTTAAGGAGGAAGATGAGAAACTGCTTCAGAGTGCACCTTATACTGACTCGTATGCTTACATCATATGATTCTGTGATGACGTATTTTAAAGTTAAATGACGGACTTCATAACACTCTCAGTAAAGTGTGCAGTGAAGGCGTGAATGAATTTAGGAATTCACTGTAATATAATACATATGGAAGGTATGAATTTAGAGCCCAGTTATTTACAACCTGTGGTAGACCCAATGAAGAACATACCCTGCAAAAACTTCTCAAAAATGGTAGGCTTTGGTCTTGTTTACCTGGAGTGCAGGGATGGACGTCCCTTGCCCAAATAGTGGTCCTATAAACTACCATCTTAATGGATACTCTTGTGCTACTGAGTCACCAGAATTTTAGGTTTACTTTAGTATCACAAACATTCACTGAATGCCTGCTGCGAGCCAGAGACTGTAGGAGGGTGAACAATACAATAGTCTCTGGCCTGGGAGAGTTTACAGCACAGTAGAAATCAGGCATAACATATCTTCACTAAGGCAACTTCCAATTATAATGTGCCAGTAGCCTGTGACTGTGAAAACAACCCACAGTTTACCATAGTTTCACTCCATATGAAACCAGGCAGCTCTCCTCATTGCCTTTTGTATTATTTCCATGTGGTCTGAGCCATATAGACATTTACATATTTTGCCAAAGAACTACCAGATAGTAGTGGTATAACTATTTTATCTAAAAATGCAAACATATATAAAAACTACAAATATTGAAGAGAAGTAGACCCGCTGTAAAAAACAGGTGTTTTAAAAGAGGATTCTTAGAAAAATCTCAACGATTTCACTCTGTTGTGAAAATGTCACTTTCACCTCTTAAACTCTGGAACCAAGGAAATGGTTGGCAGTGTCACCAGCATTGTTGGGGTCTCCAGCCTCCCTTTTTGCCTTTTTGGGAGCAGGTCCTAACTGATCCCATGTAATAATGTGTCTTAGCACTTGCTACCTGAGCTAAAGGAATGCTGTGAGGACACCCAGCCAGCTGCCCCTGTACCCATCATCCCTTCTCTGGGGATGGCACTTGAGGCAGTGTGGGTGGTTACATAAGTACTGACATGTCTGCATGTAGGAATGTGGCCTGAGACATTCTAAACTTAGAAGCTATTCAGCTCAGACCTTGTGGATGTTGTTTTTGGAGAGTGGTAACTGTGGCATTCTCCAGGGCTTGTAAAATGGGCTCTGACATTGCCAACCGTAGATTCTAGCTTTAATAGCGACCTGTTCAGTGAGTAACCATCGTCCGGAGAACCTTCATTCTTCTTTTTACAACCTGATTCCATTAATTATTATTTTTTAAATTGGGGTTTCACTTGGCTATAAGAAGATAATTTTATGGAAAGGGGTAAAACTTTGGTCAGCCAGGGAGGAAAAATGTAAAAATAGTAATCAGGCTTGAGATCAGTTGTATTTTTAGCTTTATATTAGCCAAGCAATGGAGTTTGTTTCCTTTCAGCTGATTAAGTTACATGTCTATTTGGTGAATAAACTTTGCAGAAATAGCAAAATTTGTCTCTATGTCACTTGTAAATTATTTATTGTCTCTCTCATTTAACATTTTTATGTATCAGTGGTATATATTTTAAAAGTCCCAGCCAAAGTCTATATTCCAACACTGCCTACCTTTTATATTCTTCTCAGCAGAACATTAAAAAAAGAAAAAAGAGTTGTACTATATATATTATAAAGAAATTTCTCAGAAATAATTTGTTTTTTTAAAACCAGTTTTATGTAAATTCTCAAGGCATTTTGCAAATGTGGATTGGTGTCGGGGAAAATCGTAATCCTAGACCAGGAAAACCATTATGACTTCTAAGAGTTGCATGATCATACATTAGTGTTTCGAAGCATCAGGTGGTTTAGTTCATTAGTAGGTCTCTTTTTATGAAGACAAATCATTTTTGTGACTGAAGTTTTTTACTGAATGGGTACACCTTTGCAGTTGTCTTAATGGCTACCCAAAATGATACTATGATTAAAAATGTATTCTGGCCTGGGTGTGGTGGCTCACACCTGTAATCCTAGCACTTTGGGAAGCTGAGGCAGGTGAATCATGAGGTCAAGAGTTCAAGACCAGCCTGACCAACATGGTGAGAAATTCCATCTCTACTAAAAACAAAAAACTAGCTGGATATGGTGGTGCGCACCTGTAATCCCAGCTGTTCAGGAGGCTGAGGCAGAAGAATCTCTTGAATCCAGGAGGTGGAAGTTGCAGTGAGCTGAGATCACGCCATATTGCACTTCAGTCTAGGTGACAGAGTGAGACTCCATCTCAGAAAATAAAAAGTATTCTGATACTGGTTTTGGTTTACAAATTTAAGCTAAATGGATGTTAAAGGGGTTTCTTTTCAATGTGGGGTGCAATAGAATTAAATCCAGTTCACTGTTATATTAATACAAAATAATATAGTAGCAAAAATAGCTAAGAATTCAATTCTTGCTATGCCTTCAAAGTACAAACCTCGGGGTTCTCTTTTTTTTTTTTTTTTGAGGTGGAGTTTTGCTCTTGTTACCCAGGCTGGAGTGCAATGGCACGATCTTGGCTCACTGCAATCTCCACCTCCTGGGTTCAGGCAATTCTCCTGCCTTAGCCTCCCGAGTAGCTGGGATTACAGGTGCACCACCATGCCCAGCTAATTTTTTGTATTTTTAGTAGAGACGGGGTTTCACCATGTTGACCAGGATGGTCTCGATCTCTCGACCTCGTGATCCTCCCGCCTCGGCCTCCCAAAGTGCTGGGATTACAGGCTTGGGCCACCGCGCCTGGCCAGGGTTCTCTTTTACCTAGTCATAAGTTCAGTACAGAGGTGATGAACGCATGTAAGTACTGAATTAATTAGTTATGACCCTGCTACCCAAATGCTTCTCATGCCTGTCTGGCATTTAAGCCATCTCCATGCCATTTCTTTTTCATTTTGAGCCTTATTTCATTGTTTTTGGTAAAAGAACAATTCTTTTGGATACAGATTGGATCATTTCAGCCAAAGTAAAAGCTTAGACGTGGTAAATCTTTTCTTTTTTCCTCATTGCAAAGCCTTTGCCATGTTGGAGTCTGCAGCAAATGCCATCACAAACAACATCATTGAGAGGGAAGTATGCCCCATTTCTTGTCTGCTTCCAATTCTGTCCTAGACTGAGCGTGTGCCTCTCTAACGAAAAGGCTGCCATCTGAAGAGTAAACTCATTTCAGCCGTCATTAGAGCTGTCTGTAGTTTGGTGCTAGGAAGCTCTGGCTAAAGGTGAACTGGAGTAATTTTTTAAAAAGTAGATGACAGATATATTGAGGTAGGTCTGTTGTTTCCATGTGACTCCACTTGGGTTCCATTCAAACTGGGAGCCTGACAGTGCCTGATTCAATGTGTCCAGGATTTAAGAGGCAGAAGAAATACAGTTGCACTGTATTTTTAGGTGGATTGACTTTGAAGCTCATCAATTCACCCAGCATTTATGGGACACCCAATGTGTACCTCATACTGGAAAATTGTGGGCGTATTGGGGTCTTATCAGTTGATGTTTTTACACTGGAATTTTCTGGGCGTTTTGAGCATGAGTTTTGTTTTTTTTCTCTGGCTTTTCATGGTGTACTTCAGAAGCATTTTATTCAAATCACCAAATTTTCTAGCATTTTCAGTAAGTTATAAAAGAAAAGCAAGCAATGCCTGGCTCTCCAAGTAACAAGCCTCAGAGGATTTCTAGAGAACAAGTCACACCAGACAAAGTTGTCTGACTGTGTGTGCATGTTTTCATAGTGTTGCTGAGGGAGTGGATAAAGGGAAATCCAACGTGCGTAACTTCCGAGCTTTTAATCAAGCTTTGAAATTTGGTTCAACTTAGCTGCAAAATGGACACTGTTTCATGGAGTGACCACGGAATGAGGGTCAGGGAACGGAGCAGCTATCCTGCCTAACTTTGGGAGGTGTCGTTGGTAGACTGCCTCAAGCAGAAATCTTCCTTTTTCCATGTCATTATTAATCTAATGGAAAAAGCAGAATTTTCCTGGTGTTACTAAATTGAAATGAGCCCCAAACTATAGACAATATTAAGAAACAGTAACCAGGAGCCAAACCAATTAGAAACGAACCGCAGGATATTCACTAGTTTTTATTGAGTATTGTTTCGTAGGTGAGGAAACCAAGTTTGAGGGAGGTACGGTAACTAGCCTAAAGTTGTGCAGCTAACAAGTAGCATCACCAGTAGTCATAGTTAGATGTGGCTGACTGCAGAGTCACATGGTTATTCCATTATCCTTAAGGTAATTAGGTCCTGGTTGCGATATGGGATGGCCATTAATATATGAAAATTGTTGCCTAAGTAAAGATGCCTTTCTGTTTTTATTTACCTTCCAGGAATTATACTGTCAAAGTATCTTTTATTCTCTTATTATTTTCACAGCTTTGTTGGATATTATTTACATATATACAATTCAGTAAAGTATGTAATTCCATGATTTTTAATGTATTCACAGAGCCGCCCCACCATTACCATAGTCTAATTTTAGAACATTTTAACCCCTCCTAAAAGAAACCCCACACCCACTGGCTGTCACTTCCCATTCCTTCTATTTACCACCCACCCCCAGCCCTAAGCAGCTATTAATCTACTGTCTGTGTTTATAGATTCACCTATTCTGGGTATTTTATATAAATGAAATCATACAACATGTGTTTCTTTGTGATAGGCTTCTTTCATTTAGCATAACATTTTCAAGAGTCATCCATTTTGTAGCATGTGTAAGTACTTGATTTCTTTTTATGGCTGAATATTCCATTTTATGAATATGCCACATTTTGTTCATTTGTCTATTGATGGACATTTGAGTTGTTTCTGCTTTTTAGCTATTATAAGTAATGCTGTTATAACTATTAGCAAGTTTTTAAATGGACATATATTCTCTTTTCTTTTGGGAGTGTACCTAGAAGTGGAATTTCTGGGTCATCTGGTAATTCTATGTTTAACTTTTTGGGGAACTGCCAGACTATTTAACACAGCAGCTCTACTGTATTACATTCCACCAGCAAAGTATGTGGATTCCAATTTCCCCACATCCTTGCCAGCACTTGTTATTGTCCATCTTTTTACCACTCACTAATTTCCATGATCCTATGAATTGGCCAAAGAAGAATATTCATAATGCTGTTTTATAGATAGAATCCCCACTTCAACAAGAATCCTATTATGCGTGCAAATAGAGGGGAAGAAGTGGCATGGATCATTCAAAACAATACCTCATCCAAAATTAATTTAAAAGTTTCTGAATCAGACACTTACAGCTCTGCTGGATGTTAGAGATCATGTTTCCTACGTTTTACATACAGGTGGTGAAACCAGAGCCCGGAAAAGGGAAGTAAGTTGAACACTGACAAAGCTGCTTGGTAGCAAAGCAGGACTGGAAGCTCTGTCTCCTTGGTTCCCAGGACATTGCCTGTTCCAGCACGGTCTGCTGCGTTCTTCCCTGGGGAATGTATAGATTCATCCATATCATAGAAGTGTCATTTTCTTAACTCATTCATCTACTCATTTCTAAAACTCATGCTGAATTTTATTACAATAAACCTATCTTAATTTGTATCAGGTATTGGGAGATCAGCAAAGCTGAAACCTCCCATTGCGGAGCTCCTGATAGAATTTGTTTCTCATGTTGCACATGATGAGACTAATATGTAGGCAGAAAGTTAATGCAGGCAGTGCTTCATCGTGACGGTTCTGGGTTCAGATTGCTGTGTCTGAATTCCGGCTCTCCTGCTCACTGTTCGACACGTTCTTTGCTTCTCTGGTCTTATTTTTAAAGTGGAGGCAATAACAGCAATATCTCACAGTATCGTTTTGAGAATTAAATGAGATTATTTCTGTAAAGAGGTTAGCACAGTCCCTGGCTCCTAGAAAGCACTCAATAAATGTTGTAATTATTGTTACAAAACATTAAGCTGCTCAGACCACTGAAAATGTTGTAATGTGAGATTTCATAGAAAATAAGCGAATCATCTCTTTGAAAACAGTAGTGTCACTGAAGGAAAGGGCCTAGAAAATGTCTGTTTTCTAAAGTCTTCCTAGTTTTGAGCTATATGGGACATAATAATATTCCCTTTATTAATAAAAAAAAACTTAGTGTGTTAACTTCCCATCCTTACAAATTATGAGCTAATTTCCGTTATAACAGAACTTTGGGCAGCACCACACAACTTTGTGCAGAAACCAACCAATTTGAATTGGCCCCATGTTTAAAGCTCCGACAACAGGAAAGGTTAACTAAAACATATATGCCGATCATGGGTGAAACATGTGAGTAGCGCTTTTCCTTAGTATCTTTGCTAATTATGAAGATGGAAATCCACTGGATTATTTTATAGGGCCGAATGTATAATTTGTATATTGGTGTAGAAGAAAAGGCACCCAGTAGGAAATCAGAAGACAGGATTAGAATCCTAGCCCTTCTCTTCCCCTAGTTATGACCACAGGCAGTGTTCCGATGTCTCTAAGCTTCCGTTTCCTCATTGGGAAGTCGGGGCAGAGGGGTCAGCAGTTCCTGTGTCAGAGGGTTGTCATGAGGACCACACGATCACCTGGCTATGACAGCTTTGCACACAGTGCCTGGCCCACAGTCAGGCCTCAGGAAATGACAGCTAAGCAGCAATGTAGTGTTCAGGCAATGGCAGTGCCACACATGAAATTTGGAGGCAGATGCAACAGTAAGCTTAGGTGAAGAAATTGGACATGTCCGTGTTCACATAGTGTGATTCACGTCTACTCTGCCGTTGCTGCTGCTGCTTTCCTGTAACCAATTTTAGAGCCTGTCTTGGCAGCTGGAAGTATTTGGGATTAATTTCACACTCACTTTATGAGTTGAGCGTTTTCCTACAAGCAGCTCCTGGGTCTCTGCCTCATTGCCTTGGCATCAGCTGATATGGCAGTTCCACAGAGATGTCCTTCGGGGTCTCCATCTTATTTGGAAACCTTCAATTTGAGAAAGCAAAACAAAGGGCATCAACACACTGTGCTTGAAATCCTTAGCATTTACTGTTTCCTAAACCCCTCCCTTTCTGTAGTTCAGTTGAACACTAGGGAACACACATCTTGCTCAGCCAGTGATGCACCCTTAAAAATCACTATCCCTCAAATTTAAGTCCTAGCAGCTGGTTGGCCTTATTTCTCCGTCCAGGTGAGCTGTGAGATCTAGGCCTTGGTCACAGAGATCTGAATCTTGATGGGGTGTAGTTTTTCCAGCTCCTTTTACTATGTTAATTCTGTTAAATTCATTTGGCTCTTATGGGGAACACAGTAAACTTGGCTGTTACGTGTAGAACTAAATTGAGAACATGGAGATCTGTTTAGTATTTCATGCTGGCCAGTAGGTCAGGAAGATTTTCCTTGGGGGTAATTTACATAAGGAATTGTTTACCCCATTTCTTTCCAGTTTCTGTGACCATTGGGGATAGCAGACTCCACAATGGCACAGGAATATATCCAATGAGACTGAGACTTAGAGAGATGATGCTTCTCCTGGATTGATATATTTTGGGCCTTGCTCAGGAAAGATCCTGTGGCTTGGGCTGCTGTCTCACTGAGAAGTCATTCTTCCGCCACAGCTGTGTTTAGCAAGTCGGGTGGGTCCATGAACTGACATGCTGTTGCACTTAGTGAGAATGTTCCCTTGCTAGTGAGGAACGTGCATAAAGGCATCCCTTAAGTCCAAAAAAATGCCCCAAATACTTATTATGATCTGCTAGCTGCTTAGAGTGCAGCCTCCGTCAAGTAACAGCCACACTCAGAATGCTCTGTGGCTCCCCAGTGCCTGCAGAGTGAAGTGCATGCTTTCACTGTGACATTCTGGTTCCTCTACAACAGTGCCCAGCTTACCCGTCTAATTCATGAAATGCTTCTGTTCCTAAGCTGGAGTGTTTGCTCTTCCCTGAACAAGCAGCCTCTACTTTCTGCTTTGCTCAAGTTGTTTCCTTCACTGTTAAAGCTTCCCGATTCAGTATCTATTCTTTAGGACGCATTTCAGATACCTCCTCTCCCTGGTGTGCTCGTGAAGAGTTAACAAGTGTCTCTCTGGGGAAGAGGGGGAGGGTAGGAAGCCTGACTTTGTAGCATCCATGGATTTTTATGTAGTCAATACTTCCATCATGGCTGATTTCAAGCTACCAGTGTGAGGTCCCTGAATGCAGAGTTGGAAAGAAAGGTAAACCATAGACCATTGCAGTGTTTCCAACGTATGGATACAATAGGCATGAACAACCTCGAGGGACTACATAATAGTAGAAAGTAATGAATGTTGAGTATTTATTACCATTGTTTTAAATGTAATTTATTTAGTTTTAAGTGTATGTGATTTAATCGTTAGTAATGGCCATGTGTAACAGCTGGCTTGCAGAATTTCTGAAAACTGAACAATAGGTTCTTTCTCCTGCTGTGGGAGGAGCTGACCGAGCCCGCTCTGGCATACCA
Source organism: Callithrix jacchus (assembly GCF_049354715.1). Taxonomy (NCBI): domain Eukaryota; kingdom Metazoa; phylum Chordata; class Mammalia; order Primates; family Cebidae; genus Callithrix; species Callithrix jacchus. The sequence continues at coordinate 2,405,058 of NC_133512.1, forward strand.
CGACTTCTTCCTCCATCTCTTCCTTCCTAAGTCCCCTATGCTCAGCTAGTAGTAATATGCCCATCTCTGAACCTACAACGTGCTTAAGGTCTCAAACAAGATGTGGAGTGAGACAGACTCCAGAGTTTGAATCCTGTTTCTTCATCTACTAAGTGATGGTCAGGCTCTCCACTTATTTGGTGGCTCCCAGTGCCACATGAAAACGAAGGGCCCTTGTTCAAAAGCCAGGAAGAAAGTACTAGTAAAACAACCACTTAAATACAAAGCTTTTTCCTTTCTTCAGTGCTCTCTCTTTCACAACTTCTGATGATATTTTCTTGTTTTCTATTTAGTAGCTTTCAAAGTAATAAAAAATTAAAATTTTAAATAATCAGCATGAATTTTTACCATTACTCTTTATATTGATGTGGTTTTAAATGCAAGTATGAGCATTTCACTCATATTAAATGAGTGCACATAACTCCCGTGCTCATGTTCGTGCTTCATTGCCCCATCCATTTTGCTTACAAAATGCAAGTTCAAAAATAAAATTACTAAGAATTTCAAGGCAGAGACAGCAGAGCATTAAACAAGTCCGGGGCCCATCAAAGCTGGAGCACCGTTTACACACCCTGCATACAGTCCTGGGCAAATGCCTTATATCTGTCGAGTCCAGAGTTCTCATCTGTGGAAGAAAGATAACGTCAGCCAAGTCACGGTGGAGATGTGAGGATCGAAAGCACTGATACCTGTATGGCTCAGGGCAGAATGCTTGGCATGTGGTCTGTGTTCAGTTAACTGGAGGGATGGTTATTCGCATAATAATCGCAAAGTTAACGGAACTCTGTAGCCTGTAGGGTCTTCCTTATGTGGTCAATATTTGCCTCCGTGACCTATTTTCCTTTCTCTGTTACAAACTCTTTGGAGGTAGAGATTAGATCTGTCACCAACGAATTCCCCGCAGTACTTCCCGCAAATTTTTGCACATATCTGGCACTCAGTAGGTGTTTATGACCTCGATCCTTGTATGATTTGGATTTTGACAATAAGCATCTGTGTCGTAACGTGATGGCCCCACAATGAGGCTTAATTGGTAACATTCACAGGAAGAAAAAGAGTATAAACTCAGGCTTTAACAGGAGTCGGCTGTAATCATGGTGGGGTTGGGGAGGAACATGATTCCAGGTGTTTTGGTTTAAGGAAAGTGGGCTCTCTCCGTCTCATCGAGGTGACTTCTTAAAGTAATGGGGAAGGGATGAGCTCCAAGCTCCGTTGGAGTAGAAGAGGCCCCAGGGATGTTAACTCTGGCCCACAGTAATCCGTCCCTTTGCTAACTTCTTTCACACTTACTTTCCGTTCTGCACAATTAGGACATTACTATAGTAACGTTTCTTCCCACTAATTGGTTGTATATGTATGTTTTCTTTCCAACAAATTATAAGATCCTTGTGGACTATAAGATATTGTGTAGTTCTTCCGAATGTAATTGGGAAGTAGCACAGTACTGGGCACATAGCAAGCAATGCACTTCATGTTATGCCAGCCTTCGTTCAAACTCCCATGCTTTCCTGCAGGGCTAAATGGGAATTGTGATTGCCTATTATAACTCCTGCAAGCCTTCAGCCAAGCGGCAAAGAATTTTGGTTGCCCAGTTGCTCTGTCTGCATCTCTTTTCCAGTATCTCCGGGACACTCTGAGAGCTGTCTCTGCACAGCACCTCTCCCCACATGGAATTTGGGAGACCACACAGCTGTACATTACACTTGTTCGAATAATGACTTTTTAACAAGCCCTTTGGGCCGGTGTCAATAAACCATGAAATATCACCAAATGGTTCATCTGCACCAGACTTCTGAAACTCACCTGAACTCGGGTCCCCCAGGCTGGTGGGGCTTGTAGAAAGGAGCTCGCACGGCTGTTCTGGGGACTATCAGATGCCTTGAGTCTCTGTGGCAGTCAGTTCATTACTTTTAATGAGCACAAAATTCACCAAGACGTTACACTAAACTAAAACACCAATGGGCAGTGTTGGATGTTCCATGCAATTGTTGCTTTAGTTCTTTTTTTCCACAGGATTATTCAGAAGGATGAAAAAAAGTCAATTCTACTCACTCCTGCCAATTTTATCCTAAGTAGATTTGGCTTTGTAAAGCTAACACACCCTGAACTTTTTTTTCTTTCAGGTCCCTGTGGGCTGTGTCTGGCATTTGTGTTAAAAATGACATTACTCAACTGGTCAAATGTTTAAACATTATCTACCTTTTAGATATAATAAAAAAGTATTAGATATCCCAGTACCATGTAGCAGCTGAAGACTAATATTAGAGGAAGATGACATTCTAAAGTGTAATGAAGTTGTTAGTTTGAACTACAAGGCAAATGCAATTATTCTTCTGAGAATGTTTTAATTGATCAATCTGTGTGGCTGGTGATAAAGACGGTGATGACTTTATTAGAGGTTACT